>NW_024412405.1:36893666-37033666 GCF_014898765.1 Herpailurus yagouaroundi
TTTTTTTTTTTTTTTTTTAGAGATTGTCCAAAGATTTGTACCTGCCAGGAGTTTGACTCTTGCACATGAATTATCTTGCTATATTCAATATAATTGGTCTTTTTTGCATAAACTTTTTTAGATGGAGGAACACAGGCTAATATCTCCATTCTTTGGATTATTTACTATCCTTAAACGTTAACTTTAACTGGAAATCTAATGGTCTTGAAGAAATCTTATAATTCTCTAAAGAATGTAGCACTTTCCTCCCAGGGAAAACTTAGTGTATTCAGGGAATATGATGTAATATGAATATATAGACTCTTATGTCCTATGACTTTACTTATATTTGCTACTTTATTTTTCATATTTCTGAGCTTCTTTTTTTTTTTTTTTCAACGTTTATTTATTTTTGGGACAGAGAGAGACAGAGCATGAACGGGGGAGGGGCAGAGAGAGAGGGAGACACAGAATCGGAAACAGGCTCCAGGCTCTGAGCCATCAGCCCAGAGCCTGACGCGGGGCTCGAACTCACGGACCGCGAGATCGTGACCTGGCTGAAGTCGGACGCTTAACCGACTGCGCCACCCAGGCGCCCCGCTTTCTGAGCTTCTTTAAAAAATAAAACATTATTTTTTCTTCCTAAGATGGGGAAGGTGAAGTATGTTAGTTATTATTTTAAATTTATGAAGAAGTTATATATAAATATTGTTGACATTAAGCAAACTAGTTTGATGATGTTTCTACTATGTTTTTAACCTGTAGGTTTGGAATTTTTCTTTTTTTTAATGTTTATTTTTGAGAGAGAGAGAGAGAGAGTGAGCAGTGGAGGGTCAAAAGAGGAGACACAGAATTTGAAGCAGGCTCCAGGCTCTAAGTTGGCAGTACAGAGCCCAATGTGGGGCTGGAACTCACGAACTGTTCATAACTTGAGCTGAAGTTGGAATCTTTAATATTTATTTCCAAGAATCTATAGTTATGTCAGTATCTTTCAAAGACTTGTAAATCATGTTTCTAAAACTAATAAAACAAATGAGCATTTAATCCTCAACAAAACAAAGAGAGAAAAAACAACCCCTGACCCCCAAATCTCAAATCCTTTCTAAGATTTAAATTGTAACCTACCTGTGAACATTGATCTGTAATTTTGGACTCCCAGTATTACCATTTGAAAAGTATAAACAATGCAAATTTACCTTTGAAGTTGCCAAAATTGTTCTTGTGAAAAAGAAAAATTATTAATTTTGACAAATTTCTAAAATCTATCAATTTGTTCCTAATCATTCCCTCATGTTTCCTTTTCAACAATTGAACACTGGAATTAAATAATAATCTTTCCTGGAGACATCTGTTTTCTCAGGAAAAAAAATGGCTATTTTTATGTTTAAAAAAAAAAAAGGCTTTTCCCAGCCCTAATATTATATACTTAGGTATCTATAATTAAAAGAAAAACTTTGAGATTGCTTATCAAGTTTTTATTTGTTATTTTGGTTGTTTGAGTGGGCTTCTGTGTAACCTTAGAAGGGGGCGTGGGCAGATGGTGATAATTTCCAAAATTTATGGTTGTCACTGGATGCCATAGCAACCAGAAGTGGAAGTTAATGAAAGAAAGAAGGCTCTTTGTAGAGTCTTACAACGCAGTGCCTCCTGTAGTGCTCTCTACATTTATTTGGACTGAGTACATGTCATAAATCATTTTTGATAACAAATACCAGTTTGGAATAAATTCATCCTAGCAACAGAGTTCCAATAACATTCATACTTTTTATAGAATTGTGTGTATTTTACAATGAAGGAAAAAATTATTTAAGAATGCTAAATACTCCCCTCCTGTGCCAGGAGTGCAATTTGGCTAGCATATTTGGCCATCTTCCTGATTTTATCTTTAGGGCAGAATGCAAACTAGTTTTGGAGTATAATTTTATATAAGTATTAAGAAGTAACAGTGAGTATTTGTATTTGACTTAATTTTTTTTTTTAATATTCTCAAATTGAATGGGTGATTTATAGTTTTGCTTCTTGGCCATATTTTTTTCTCTCATTGTGACCTTCTAGGCACATAACCAATATGCATTCAAGATACAGAAAGCTGTCGTACACACACATGCACTATGCTTAAAAAGTAAGAACTTCTAAGCACAATTTTATCTTTGTGGAAAAGATACTAGACAAGGACAATGTTAATCCAGACTTAATCCCATGGAAACATTCCTTTTTAAAAAACAAAAAGATTATAAGAAAACATTCAGAGGAGTATTTTCAAAGTTTACATATTTTTGTTTTTCTTGCTAAACGCTACTAACTAACCAGCAGCAACCTTTGAACTACCTCTTTTTTGCAATATCAGCATTTATAATATTTTAAATTCATTAAGCCTTTCAACTTCTGAGGAGAAAATTCATAGTGTGGAAATGTGCCTTGCATGTTGAGGAGTATATTATAACAAATGCATTGTATTCCCTGGGAAGACTCACAAATAAGGATAACAGAAAATGCACAAGTAAAACAGCCACAAATGGATTGATTGTCTTCCTTAATAAATGAAACATAACAGGGTTCTCAATGCTTTACTCAAAAAGTACAGGTAATATAAACTATTTAAACCATTAATGTTATGTAGTATGTATATATATGTATTGTCATACATTTATATGTGGGGAACATTTGTGAAGTTTAATTACTAGACATTTGAGAGTAGTGCATTTAATTTATCAGTATTTAATACACGTTCCTTTTATATTTTTCTTGAAAAGAAAAATAAAATATCTTTTTTCTCCCTTTAGGAAAGGCCAGCCTAAACAGTAGCCTTCGTCATGTAACTTCTTTAGTTTTAAAACTTTTACTGGATACCGTATTCGTTTCCTGTGGCTGCTGTAATAAATTATCACATATTTGGTGACTTAGACAAATGATAATTTATTTTCTCATAGTTTTGGAGAAGTCCAAAATTGATATTTTGGGCCAAACCAAGGTGTCAGCAGGACAACAGTTGCTGGTGGCTCTTAGGGAGCCTTTGTTCCTTGACACTGAGCTTCTAGTAATTGCCAGAGTTTCTTCTTGGTCTGTAGTTCCCTCACTCTAATTCCTGCCTTTTCCTGTGTGCGTTTATGTGTATGTGTATGTGTATGTGGGTGTGGGTGCACACCTGAATCAAATTTCCTTCTGTCCACCTTGTAAGGATACTTGTATTTAGAGCCCATTAGATAATCCAGGAAAATCTCATCTCCAGATCCTTAACATAATCATATCAGCAAAGTACCTTTTTCCATATAAAGTGGGCATCATTTGGGGGTCATATTAGTTTACCATATCCTGCAAGTGACCAGGCAAGGTACTGTGAGGGACCCCAGCGTGGTGTGGTAGACATGCATAAAAATAGCATTTGGGAGACTTTTGTGATTCTTTTTTGTTCACTGTGGTATCCCAGTATGTAGAATATTGCTTGCCACAGAGCTGATATTTAAAATAAATATTTGTTCAGTGAATATGGCTAATAAATGTTTAGTAAAGGATTTTGAGAGGAATTATTATGCTTCCAAGGTATGGACTCCAAGTCCAAGTGTGGTTGGACTCCAGATTAAAGACTCAGTGTAGAGCCTAAAGGAGGTGTATTAATTATTTGGAGGACCATTATTAGTTTGTTTATAGGTTGTTGATGGCTACACTTAATTATATCGACAATTGATGAAATTTCTATCTCCAGATTGATACTCTAGAGAAGTAATATTTATAGGAATAAAATGGCAACATAGAACACATTAGTCTTTGAAGTTCCTGCATATTATATACTATATTATACTCTTAAGGGTTGGAATCCTCATTGTGCCCACAGTATCTTGATATAGAACTAATTTAATACATATATGAATAAAATATAGCTCATAATTTAACTAAATGTACATACAGTTTTGGTATGAGGAACTACATAATAAATATTTTTACATTATTAAATATGTAATGTGCATTAGAATGAAGCATTTCAGTCAAATCACAATATGCCCTGGGTCTATTACTTGCATAATAGAAATTCATAAATGTATTTTTTTCTAAGCTTTTAGAGCAAAGATCTGTTATTTTTAGATTTAATTAAATAACCACATATTGCTAGACTTTTGGACAGGCTCTCTTCTACTTAATTTAGAAGAAAATTACAGTCCTTTCTTCCCTAATTTGTTTCTCTGGTCCGAGTTTCTATTGAGTGCTATAATCTGACATGACTATACTAGGCCACAGTATACGTTAGGATCTACTTACACTTCTCTCTCAGTAGATTTGAAATAATGAAGTTGCTAATATCCTTAATTGACTAATTGCAAGGTATTATTTGCTTCCTTTTTAGTAATATGTTGCTTTCCTTGACAAAAGGGAAGTTTATTTACGTTAAGAAAAGCAAACCAGGTTTTGAGTCAACTTTTGATTATGATGGTGGATGGTATGTGGATTAGCTACAGCTTTGTGGATTATCCATTTATCATGAGATGCTCAGACAGGGTTCTAATCCCTTGGTTATAAGATATGACACATGTTGTCTTTTCTTGCTCCCTTCAATTTCTTGACCAGTAGGAGGTGCTATTACTATCCCATTTCCCTTCCTAAGAGAAGTTAGAAATACAAATATTGTTGATTCAGAAAAAAACAACCAATATATTTTGAATAGTCCTAGAAATGTTGTAGAAAAATGTCATGGAAAGCAAGATAACAATTGTTTGTGTAGTCTCCTTCTCTGTCCTAGATAGACTGTCCCTTCTGAAGTTACTTTCAAAGCTTCAACTCTTTCCCTTAATGATATGCTCTTGGTTTGTTGTAAGGAGTTCAACCATATCATGCTGGACTTTTAAGATATTTTCTCCATTCATTTGGGGTTAAGTCTTACAACTTCAGTTCTTCTTTATAAAGAAGTGGAATGATCATTGAAAGTGTTGACAGGACCAAAGTTTTCAAGACAACTTGAAAGATGTCAGAATGACAGAAATATTAATAAAGCCTTGCATTCAGTCTCTTAAAAGATTTATGTGCCTGGTCATGAATGAACTTATGATTTGATCTGAAAACATTCTGCATGATAATACCTATGGGTTTTATTTGGTTATGTAATCATATAAACCAACATTGTGATAAAACTTCTGAAAACATTAACGTAAACCTAAACTTAAGTGGATAGGAATATAAAGTCCAGATAGAAGGAAACAATACTACTTTGCTCAACATTCCAGATGACAGCTATAATATGTTCAGTCATGGCACCACAATTTATAATAGAACACTGACAAACTGGTGAGCATTAGAATAGTCTAGATGCTAGGGATTTACATGTTGGTGATGTTTGGTCTCATGAAGACTTACAGAGAGTCTGAAAGTGGATGATAGAGTAGACTCACACTGTACTCTTCTAAAGACAGAAATGTAACTAATGGACAGTAATTATAGAGAGGTCTACATTGGCTTCCATAAAAAAGAGCCTTGCTAACATGGAGAAATATCTAAGAGTAAAACCTATTAGTCATAAAGCCTTAACTTTCCCTACCGACAGAAGACTTCAAGAAGAAAGAGGGATGAAGAGTTCTTAGCCATAGTTTTTATATTTAATTATCTCTTTTTAGGCCATATTGTTGATGACACAAAAGAGCGTTAGCTTGAAAAAGAAATTATATCCCTCCCTGACCATCAGCCATCTATTTCTTATCTTAGTGATCACTGTTAGGGAACTTTGAAGGTAATTTTGCATTGGAGTGAGGTAGATCAGTAAGATTGTTTTGTTCCCTTCTAATTATAAAATTTGATGATGACATTTCGTTTTACTTTGAATTATTCTTCCAAACTTGACATGGAGCCTTTCTACTTAAAGGGTATCCATCCTTCAGGGTCTGTATTCTTACATTCTTTCATTCTTTCAAAAATTAAAAAAAAATACTTTTGAGATGAATGATTCAGATTTATAGGCTATCATACTCTTTGTTACCTGGGAATAGTTACCTTGTGGGTAAAACTATGACTATGGTAAGCTGTCAAATACTTTTTTTTCAGTTGAAAGAAATTTTTAAATGCTTATTCTCTTTGCCCTTCTTTCACACGTCCCCCACGAAGGGGTACATAGTTGCAAAATTAATACATAGGAGGAAATGAACAATCCCTGAATGTACCATAGAAGAATACTTATAGCTGTGGTAGGATTTGGAGCTAGGGGTAGAAAAAATATTATTATTTTAAGTTTATTTATTTTGAGAGAGAGAGAGAGGGAGAGAGGGGGAAACAGCTAGAGAGAGCATGGTGGAGGGGCAGAGAAAGGGAGAGAAAGAATCCCAAACAAGCTCCGAGCTGTCAGCTCAGAGCCTGACATGGGGCTCAAACTCAGGAACCCTGAGAGCATGACCTGAGCAGAAATACGGAGCCTTAACAGACCAATCTGCCCAGGTGCCCTCAAAATATTTTTAATGAGTGAAGACCATCACAAATGATAGTAGAAAGACATGAACCCTTTAAAAAAATTTTTTTTTAATGTTTACTTATTTTTGAGAGAGATAGAGAGGAGGAGGGGCAGAAAGAGAGGGAGACACAGAATCTGAAGCAGGCTCCAGGCTCCGAGCTGTCAGCACAGCACGATGCGGGGCTCAAACTCATGAACAGTTAGATCATGACCTGAGCCAAGTCAGAAGCTCAACTGACTGAGCCAAGGCACCCCAAGACTTGAACTCTTAAACGGATTTAAATGAAAGACTTTGACCTTCACTATGAATTACTTTTATTTGGCTTTCTAATTTAAAATATAAAGTCCCCAAGAGAGGAGTCCGTTCTTAAAAATCATAGGAATCTTCCAACCACACTTTTTCAATGTGTAATAATTAAGCCAGTCAAACGTTTTGATCCTTCATTCCTTCATTGATGAAAATAATGTTTTTATGATACCAAAATCATTTTTCTCATTGAATTGCCATGAATGTCAAATGATACAATTTATAGCATCATTCTGAAAATGATGAAGCTAGAGAAAGGTTATTATTGTAATTGTACAGGCTGATCTAAGCATTATTGATGATTATTGTTGACTTTCTATGCTTCTATCAACTCCGTTGGATTTAAGAAAAAATTGGTAACTTTAAAAAATGTATAGCTTAGCTATAGAAAGTCTCAGTTTGGTGAATTATTCAAATTCATGTAACTATACTATATAGATATTCCTAACAGATGTATTTAACATTAAAATTTGTTATTACATGTTTACTTTTCAGGACTTAATGACAATGAATTATTTTTATAAATTTTCATCTGTGAGCATAATAAGCTCTATGGATATGAAATGTCATTGCCACTGTTATATTTTTAAACTGTCATATGTTGCTTTCAGAAATATGCATGCTACAAATGGTAGTAGACCTTAAAAATGGAGATTGGTTTGAATTGATTACAGCTGTATGCTGTGCTATTTAATTGTTGGAAATGAATTGACATATACTATAAAGTAAACAATGAAGCTGGTTTTCAAAATGATAAAACTGTAACCTAATTCAATAAATTGAATCAGATTACACAAACACTTTTGCACTTCATTAAGGAAGTAGTCAGTATAATTAATGTGAGAGCTTTTTATCATGATCACTTGTTGATATATGGCTGAGGATATATATATACAGTAGACTAAACTCTTTCAAGATCTTTGTGCCATTTCACATTTTAACTGAAGTTGCCATAAGCCCTTTTCCTATAGAAGACCACCATGGAATTCTTTTACCTTTGTTGATATTAGAATACAATTTGTAGGTTTTGATTCTTTTTAAAGGACACATATATTCCAAACAACATGGTATTGTGAGGTGAGTCATCCTGAGGTGGAACTGAAAATCTGGCTTTCATTGTCTTCCTCATCACTTGCTAGCACTGTGACATTGACTAATACTACCTGGCCTCATTTGTTCAATTATCAGACGGTAGGTAATGGTATCTAAGACACCATTTTAAAAGGGGAAAAAAATGCTAAGAGGCTTGTTCGAAGTTTCACTTTTATGTGATACAGTTAGTTTTCAGTTCAAGTTTTCTGACTCCAGTTTACTGGTTATTTTCCTAGATCAAGCTGTCTTGTGAAGTACTTACTTTATCATCTATAAACCAACATAAGATCTGCCATATCTCCTACTTGATAGGATTTTGTGAAGAAACTGATGTAGTACAAAATGCTTTGCAAAGTCTTATAGAGCAAGATGTCATCTGATATTTAGTTTTATTATGATGATTTTCAAAACAGGACTTATGCCTTGTTCCAAATAGAATACCAGTTATTTGCCTCTCTGAGCATATCACTTCTGTGAATAATGGGCCCTCTCTCATATTTATGGCATTAGATCATAATCGTTTCCTCAGGTTTTTAAAAAAAAATTGCATTTATATCTCCCAATTAGCTCAAATAAAATATTTTTCTCCTGATAAAATCCTCCTATGTCAATCATTGCTTTTTGACCATCATGATACGTAGAATTTTATGATTCATATTTAATTTATTGAAATGCCTCCTATGTTGGTCCTTTGATGGACTATCATTTTATCAAACATATTACCATCAGGTTTCATTTAAGAAATGCAATGATATGTGGACAGACTATTTTTCTAAATATGTGTTTTCTAATGATTTGAGTCTGCTTCCTGGGATATAAGGATATGACTTAAAAAAACAGTGTTGAGTTTTTAAAGATTAAAGGGAATGTAAAACTTTTTGTCTATCCCAAAGGACTATGAAATCTTTATAAGTTGCTATTTCAAGTTACATTTACACATGTAATGTTATATCACCAATATTCTCTTTAAACAAGTACACTATTCAATATTAAAATCAAATGTTTAATCCCTTAGTAATGCATTATTCCCTAGAAGTCAATCTTTTGAGGTGTTCTTTTCTCTGTTAAAACATCTAGTTGGAAACTATTTTCTATATGTGAAAATATAGGATTGTGAAGTCTTTCAAAATATGCTCTCCTATTTGGATACCTTCATTCATCTCTTAAAGCAATAAATGCCCTTTGTATTATCTATAATCTTACAGCGCTTGATGAAATCCTTCTAGGGAATTGTATTCAGAAGAGGATATTTAAGAAGAATTGCATGGAACCCATGTTGATTCAAATGAATATAAATGCAAATATCCCTAAATTTTAAGAAAATTAATTTCTTAATGTTACAATATAACAACATTTTGAAGTTATTTGCGCATGAGAGTCATCTCATCAAACATAACCTTTAAGTTACTTATTGAATAAATTACATTTAAGGATACCATTCCAAGAGAACCCGTTACCATATGACCTGTCCATATGAGTTGTCTTTTTGATTTATAATGGCAATTGCTTTCTCGGCATGGATTTCATGACATAATAATATTCTATGAATTTTTGAAATTACAGTGAGCTTCACATCAATCATCTATAATAAAATACCGTATGTATCAATGAGAGAGGACTATTGGAAAGTAAATACTTTAGAAATATGAACTTGCCCGAAATGCCAATATTGTTATTTTAATGAAACAGGCAGGGTGCTTCTTTTGAAATTCTCTAAATTGATCATAAAAGTGGTCAGGATCATCCCTCCCATTAGTACACAACCTCATATTCTCAACAGTAATATTCATTTTCCCTTGAATGTGTCAACTGTCCATCCAGCTAATTTCGCCTAGACTGCTGTTGTTCTTGGCCTGAATTCAAGGAAATCTATTGCTTCTGGGGTTCCTAGACATTAATGTCTTGAATTTCAGGATTATAATTAAACACATATGACATCGACTACCATTACCTGTCCATGTTTCTTTTATCTGTAAGAATCAGAGATATTTAAAGTGAGATCTTAACAATGTAAAGAGTTGAATGTGTTGCTCTGCTGTTCTGTTAGTGTCTCGTCACAAAATATTACTGGAAATATCTTGAGTTATAGTCTTCTATAAATAAACATTTATAAAAAATTCTATAAGAAAAAAATCTGTACCTAGAATTTTCCATCAGCAACTACTTTATTTTTTACTTGATTTCACTTAAATGCCACCTTAATAAGCGTGTGTAATTCTTCATTAACTTGACTTATTTTCATGTCATCTTTTCATTACTGATCATTACCTATTCAACTGGTTTCTTATTTCCTCTATAAGTTGCATGGGTTCTTAAAGTGAAATGTGCCTTTGTTAAGTAACGCATTCAGAAATCATTTTGGAATACATTCAAAGAGAACTTTGCTTTTTAGAAAAGATTTTTAAAAGCTTATTCTAATTTATCTTAATCATGTGGCTTAGAAGAGCCAGGGCCAGTTTGCAGATGTAAAACACACACAAAAGGGGGCGCCTGGGTGGCGCAGTCGGTTGGGCGTCCAACTTCAGCCAGGTCACGATCTCGCGGTCCGTGAGTTCGAGCCCCGCGTCGGGCTCTGGGCTGATGGCTCAGAGCCTGGAGCCTGTTTCCGATTCTGTGTCTCCCTCTCTCTCTGCTCCTCCCCCGTTCATGCTCTGTCTCTCTCTGTCCCAAAAATAAATAAACGTTGAAAACACACACACACACACACACACACACACACAAAAGAATGTTTTTGCATGTGAAGAAATATTTCAGATTTGCTTCAAAATAGTTTGAATTTATCTATGTGATATTTCTCGCTACATGTTTCTTTTATAGGTGCAATTGCAGTTAGGATGTAGATTTGCTATAAGACTTTGTACGTACTATGCAATGGAAAGAAACAAATCCAGCTTACGAAATATATACACATTTTACTGACAAATTTCAAGCACTTTTATATATGGAGTCAATCTATATGTCTATACTTTCACTCTGTGTCTTCAGTTGTTGGCTCGGTATCTGGTCAAAACACTGTTAAATTAAAAATAATTTAATAAATCTATACAGGTAATGGGTTAAAATCAGGAGTGCAAACATTTATATATTGAGTAACTACTACACGGTAGGAACTTTACTAATTCCTAAATACGTAATTTATTTCTTGTGTCAAATGATGAAGGAAATCTTGTTTACTCCATTTTACATGTAAATAAACTAAGGCACATATAATTTAAATAACTTGCTTAAATTGAAGAAAAGAGCTCACTTTGGGATTGAACTCAGGGATGGATAATTATAAACTCTGTTTTCACTCTTTCATCCATATTATTTCCAGGGAATGCAATGGTCTCTTTAGATACCACCTATATTTTGAGCCCAGTAGAAACAAGATGAATTGAAATAAAGTTTTGCTTTTTTCTTTAAGGGTAGACTCAAATCTTATAGCACACTTCAAATTTTCATTAACATACATAATTTGAAAAAAATCACAACACAACACAGCACAATAACTTTTCACATCCAACATATTGTACATAAATCAGTTCTTGTAGGCATTCTACTTACTAGCCTAGATTGTATCACCTGGATGAAGTTTCTCTGCTAATACTGGGTGGAAGCTTGAGTGCTATTAAAGAATAGTTATATGGTAAAGACTTGAGATGTTCAGTGCCGTGATTCGGAAGCTTAGTATAGAAGACAAAAAAAGGATAGAGTGAGAGATGTTGAAAATTATATTTCAAAATTCATGATCAAGCTTAATTACTTAATAATCCACAGTGTTTGAATTTTAATTCAAACATAATTATGACTGATAATTAGAACCTGGCTATCCCTTTCTTAAGCATTTGTGGAAAAACCTATTAATTAGTTTTTTTGACATTACGTTTTGCTAAATAATGTAATGTAAACTTACCAACAAGTTGTTTGTGCTATTAAAGTTATTTCTGAACTTTATAAATGCTTAAGTGCAGTATAGTGTTACTGGAAGTACCAAGCATACTATTTTGCCCTAAGTAATTGAAAAAAAATAATTTTTTAACTTTTGTTAATCATTCACTCTGGTGCGTCTTCACTTACCTTAATTATTTATTTGTTGTAAATTTCTGTGTTATTACTTATTTGTGCAACTGATAAATTACCGAGTGGAAGCAATGTAACAATTGGCATCCAAGGGCAGTTTACTGCAGACTCTGGCTCCGCGAATTATAGAAGTACTTTCCACTGTATTTTATGAAACACTAAACTTTGATATAATTGGCAAAATAGTTGAAGCTATATTTCAATTATTTAATTCTTATGTTATTACTATAATGTTTTGGAAAATATAATTCCTCTATGTCTTGTGACACATATTTCCTTTTTGTTAATACTGATTCCTTGCTCACCTACCTACTAAGTATGTTCCAGAATATCCTATGTCTTGCTACTTTTCAAAATACGGTGTGTCAGTTGTTTATAAATATACTGTAACCATCTCAGAATTATTTTAAAACAAATAAGGTGAATTCACAATTAGACCATTAGTATCACTCTAAGTTTCATACCAACTTCAGAACCTAGTTTCTGATTTTCTCTTTTTCCTATTTGCATTGTATCTGTAATAATTGTGAGCACTTGAATTTTTATGATTTCATATTAAGATCTCAATGAAATCATTTCATTAATTTATGGCTATTAAACATTTTAAATTCTCCGCATTAATCTGTCCGTGTTTTTTCATATGAGCCCAAGACTCCCAGACCTGAATTATTATCCTCTCAACCTAGTTTTTTGCTTTCTCCTCTTCCTTTGATTTTTTATTATTCTGCTCCATCCTGTCTCCAAAAGGGGACAGAGTTGTTTCTGAAATTCACAAGAAGTTTAGTCTTCATAGAAAAATGAAACTACAGAAATTTTTATTTTACATTGAATCTCAAAATCCAAATGAAAGATTTGAATATTAGGACCTTGACTTGACTCACCTCTGCTTAATTTTGACAGTTGTCTTAAAGTGAATTTAGTGTTTAATGAAATTTTCTGGACTGATAACTCAAGACCTGAAGGGAACAATTCTAGTAGTGAGAAAGTAATTTTCTGGCCTAATTACACCTTCGACCTCACTACAAAGTCTGTCAACAAAAGTGCCAGGTTTGATCATGATTTTTTTTGACGTGTATTCACCAATCTACTTCCCACAGGAGACTTTTAACAATAGCATTTGGTATTTGCAACCTACCTAAGATTTTACATCTGGGAATCAAACCTCAATGTACTGTTGCCAATAAGCAATTCACTTAAATCCCTTTTGGATTTGAAAAATTGTATGAGTGTTAATGAACTTTGCATATTGTTCTCTTTGGAACTCTGCATGGATATATTATTTGAGATGGGCATGCAAATCATGTCGAAATATTAATAAATGAATGTTGAATCGGTTTAAATAAATGAACAACTGAAATGTCTGGAATCTATTTCTTTTCTATGTTCACTCTAAAAGCCCAGTAGAAATCGAGTATTTAATAGTTGAGAATCTGTAAAACTGGGCTCTAAATTAAGGGGATATGGGTCCTTGATTAACCTAACCACTAAATATATGTATGACATTAACAATTCCTTAAATTTCTGAGCCACTGTTTCCCTGTATTTCAATGACCAACAGCTTATGTTTAATTGTTTACTCTTTAAACCTTGAATCATTTCTCCAATAGCCCTGTGACTAGAAGATATTTAATCTGCTCATTAATCTGTCCATGTTTTTTCATATGAGCCCAATATTCCCAAACCTGAATTATTATCCTCTCAACCTAGTTTTTTGCTTTTTCCTCTTCCTTTGCTTCCTTTTCTTTCTTCTTGAGTTTTATTTAAAACAGTTTAAATGTCAAGGTTATTAAGAAAACCTTGTGTTTAGCAGAGGCTAAAATTTGATTAGAGAAACAAAGTAGCAAAAGATAACAGATTAATGTTCTCATATTATTGTCTCTGCTGTTTCTGATTTTAATTTCTCCATCTACTTTTCTCAGAGAGGTTTTACACACACACACACACACACACACACACACACACACACACTTAACAGAGATCTCTAATATCTAAATCAGTAAGGGATATGTAGTCATTAACTACAGTATCTTAAACTCATAGCTAATATGAAACAAATATTTGTTACATTTGTTATCATCAAACATACTCATAACTATATCAGAAGTCATTTGTGTAATTTACACTTAAAAAATTTTTTTTAATGTTTATTTTTGAGAGACAGAGAGAGACAGAGTGTGAGTGGGGGAGGGGCAGAGATAGAGAGAAACACACAGAATCTGAAGAGGCTCCAGGCTCTGAGCTGTCAGCACAGAACTGGACACGGGGCTCGAACTCACAAGCCATGAGATCATGACCTGAGCTGAAGTCGGATGCTCAACCGACTGAGTCACCCAGGCACCCCTAATTTACACTTTAGAAAGGTTGGTTCATTGCTATATTTAACAGATACTTATCATGAGTTTTAGCAGTTACAAAGATGAATGATATTGCCACTCAATAAACTGTAATTGAAGGTACAAAGTGATAATTACCCAAAGAGCTATACAAAAGTACTGTATGTTTTCTAAAGAAGAGAAAAACCAGAGGTTAAGGGGATGACCATTGTCATCATTGTGGAAAGTAATATTTGATTTGACTCAAAAATTCATTTGTATATTACAAGTGTGTGAAAAATAAATTTGATAGCATTTTTTGTGTGTGTGGAAAGATAAAAATAGGGTTTTACATTGTTTATAAAGAGTGACGTGACTGAAGGTTCAAGTCAATCATTGGCTGATTAATGAATACGCAATTTTCTTAGTAATTGTTACCATCTATTGGGATTTATTATATTTTAGTTACTAAGCCCTTTTACGTATATTGGTATATTTTTAATCTATATAATATGTCTTTGGGTAGTTATTATGGTTTCCATTTTACAGATTAGTAAAATCTTGGCACTGATTTTCCTTGCCCTAGATTGCTAACTTGACTGCTAAGCCTGTCTCCTAAATAACTTATGCAATAGCCTTGCATGCTTATCAGCAGCATTGTGTCCATTTAGGTTATTAATTTGAACATGATTAAAAAAACATGTATTCACCAGTCCATTCCAACCCCATATATTTCAACAATAATATTTGATGTTTTCAACCTAAGTACATTTTTTTCATTTGCAAATAAAACCTCAAAGTATTATCATCAATATGGTGATTCACTTAAGTCCATTTAAGTTTGAAAAATTATGCGGGTGCTAATGAGCTCTAAATAATGCATTGTTTTGATAGCAGACTTGCTTGCTTAGACCGTTTCAACAGTATTGTGTCCATTTGTGGTTACTATGTCTTGAGGGGTCATGATAGGAAACTACTGGTCCAAATTGTGTAATCAGAACTGGAAATTATTAGGGGCACCTGGGTGGCTCCATTGACCTTCCAACGTTGGCTCAGGTCATGATCTCATGGTTCATGAGTTCAAGCCCTGCATCAGGCTCTGTGTTGACAGTTCAGAGCACAGAACCTGCTTTAGATTCTGTTTCCCTCTCTCTGCCCCTCCCCCACTCTCTCAAAAATAAATAAACATTAAAAAATTTTTTTAAAGAACTGGAAGTTATTTTCTTAAGATTGTTTGGAGGAAATTAGGATATTTAGAGAAGAAATGGGGCTTGGGGAAGCATGGGCACCGTCTTGGATATTTAACAAAAGATACAGATTAATTCTCTATTGTTCTAGAAGTTAGGACTGGAAAAGTGGGTGTCATTCATGCAAGAGAAAGACTCAAAGGGGGAAAAAAAATAAGTTCCAAACATAAGCTCACTGAAAAACTGTAGACTACTTGGCCTTAATATCTTTAAATGCCTTATTTAAATGCCTTGAGTGTTCTCCCTTAGGTGTGTTGTAGAGGTTTTTTGTTTGTTTGTTTGTTTGTTACATTTAGGATAATTTTACAAGTATTATTATTATTATTTATTATTATTGTCAGTTTCAAGATTCAATATGCTGATGAAATAAAAATAAACTTAATTTCAAGGGATTATTTTGCCTAAAACTTTTCATTTGGTATTTTATTTTGGAAATACAATCTAGCAAGTTGCACAAGTTTTTATTCCTTTTCAGTATTATGTGAAAACAATTGAGTTGTTGATTAGTTGTTTGAAATCTGAAATATGTAGACTTGATTAAATCAGATTTAGATGTATTAACTTGAATGATTTTATACGTGACTATTTGAGTAATATTTCATTGGTCATTCCATTGTGCAGAAATAGCTGTAACATTTCAAGGCACAGTTTAAGTAATGTTCTTTCTTCTTTCCTGATGCTTAAACTTATCCTCTGACAGATCCAGGCAACAAAAGAACAAAAATAGTATGTTTCACCTAATAAATTGAATTTAAAAGGTCCCAGGAAGTCGATTTTGCTGTGTGCTAAGACATTTGCCAGGGAGTAAGTTCCTATTTACTCAAGATACAACAATGTAGCAAAAGCATGTTACATTTTAAAATAAACAATTAGTAAAAACTTATGGAGAGATTTAAATTATCTCTTTGTTTTTCACTGTTTAGATTCTATTCAATAATGATCTTATGTCCTTTTTCATTATTATCATCACTATTATCCATAATTCTCGCCAAACCATTTTACATCCATCACTAAGTATTGGATATTTGCACTTGAATTTCCTGTTGTCATCTCAAACTTGTCAATGACTAAAATTGAATCCATTATTATTTCTTTCATACCAAACTTGTATGATTTCTCTGTTTTTCTGAATGGTAATTTCTGTTTTTAAATAAACACGCAAGCTAACAAACTAAGAGATTACTATAACTGCTAAGGCCTTCCAACATAACAAAAAGCAGCTTACACATAAAATAGAAAATTATTTTAAAGATTCATTTAAAAAAACTCTAGCTTATTTTTTTAAGCATTCATATATTATATCATATTAACTCCTGACAGCTTTTAATGGTACAGAATAAAAGGCCATTCACAGTTGAGGAAATCGGGTCTCGGGTTTGCTGCTCAGGATCAGAACAGCTCGAAAATGGCAGAGTAAAAATTGGAAACCATAACTCCATGCCTGTGCTCTTTCTACTGTATCCACTTGAGGAGCCATTATTTTCTCAAGCCCCGATGTTTGCTTACTTTATTCTTAGTAAAAATAGAATAGTTTGTGATTTATAATAACTGTAGATTAAATTATTACTAAAAATATTTCTGATGGTTAAACCTCAAATGAACATATATATTTTATGTCAGATCTGAAATATCGACATGCTATATGGTCAGAACCCTTGTATATAATTATAACCCTTCTAACATTAAGCAGGTGACTGGACTAAATATAAGTCAGGCATAAAATGCCCTGCATGTAGCTACATAGTGAATCAAGCAAATTATCAAACGGCAGAGCTCGTTTTGTGCTCTGGGCAATTTCGGCTGCCAGCACTTATACATCAAAACTTCACTCAATGTACGATTGATTTTATTTTATTTTGTTTATTTTTAATTCCCTACAGCAAGCTGTGTTAGTTTTGTAGAATGCTTCTGCATCATTAGGTTCCTAAGAAATTATAGTTGTTTCAGTCATGGTTGACCAAAATATTATTCCCTTCCTATAGACCACGGATATTAGTTCTTGGATGGATACCACTGAGCTGAAATTGTGTAAGGCCAGTGACTCAAATACACAACACACAGAGAGAAGGCATCAATGTTATTAGAAATATGAGCATCCAAAAACTAATGCTGTAAAATCAGACAGCCAGTGTCCATTAAAGATATTTTCCAGTTCAAGGAAAGAGGTTCAGATTAAAGTATGAAAGTCCAGTCTTAAGGCAGGAATGAATTCCTGTGTAACATGATACATGTCTTCCTTTCACAGTTGCTTTTTATGTTGCTTTAAAACATGTCAAAATAATCCCCAACAGAGGAGCCTAAAAGGAATGTCAGCTCTGTGGTTATGTAAATCGAATTGAGTGCTTTACAGCAGGTTTAAGATTTTTATAACTCAGAAGTTGTTAACAGCCAGCTGGTTTGTATCTGTTTTTTATGGTTATTCTTGTCATATGCAGCCTCCACAATTTTTAATTATATTTTATGGTATGTGTTTTCCTCCTCTTGAATCCCTTAGCCACTCTTTGCTTCACAAGATATTTTCCACTGGGAAGGGAACAAGCACAGCAATGGGACTCCATCATTGGAAATACAGTTGTATAATTACTTATCACTAACAGCTCTACAGTGTGAAATTCAAGTAACTTTCCATTGCAAATATATAACCTTTCATCAGAGCATTGAAATTGCTTTCATGTAACAGTATCTGTTTGTAAGTCTGTGTGTTGCCCCACTTCTAAGTCAGAAACATGATGATTATGCCCCATCTTTATATTCCAAGATTTTAAAAAGTGATATACAGATCTTTCTCCCTTTCATTCTTCTTCCTCCCTCCCTCCCTTCCTTCCTTCCTGCCTTTCTTTCTTTCTTTCTTTCTTTCTTTCTTTCTTTCTTTCTTTTCTTTTCTTTTCTTTTCTTTTCGTCTGTCAGTCTGTCTTGTTCTTGTTCTCTCTCTCACCTTCCTGTTTCTCTCCTTCCTGTCTCTCTTCCTCCTTCTCTCTCCCTTTCCCTCTCTCTCACCCTTTTGGTATTCATCATGTCAATTAATTTCTGACTCGGTTAAGTTCTAAATACATTGTTTTCTAATTTTGACTACACAGAAATATAGTAACTGCCTTGATTTTTTGGTTCTAAGAAGCTCATACTCTGGTGAAAAGGCGTTGCTTATATTCCCAAAGATAGTAATGAATTCTCCTGAAATTTTTGACATCCTAATTGAAAAATGGGGCTAGTATTCAGATTTTTCTCTTAAGAAAAATAAAGTGTTTTGAATTTGAAAAGAATATTTTAAAAATTAAAAAATGTGAGCATTTATCAAGGAACTATTTGTGTGCATGTTTAACAGAAACAATTTTAGAGACTCCCAAATCTTTGAAATGATAATTCCTTTTTTGATTTTAGTCCTTTAAAAAGTGAAAATATGACAGCCAAATCTATCCTCCAGATTGCAGAATTCTTAGTTTTTAGAATACAATGGTATAAGTTTTAGACATTTTATTGATCCAATTAAAGTATATTCCTGCTTATATTTCATACATGATAAGAATATTGGGGGCAAGTGAAGGAGATTAAAGCAAGTGACTATTCTTTGATAGACATTCTATAAATATGCACTGTATTTTGATTATTCAACTTCCAAATCAGTTTGACGCTGTCATAAGAAATATATGATGCATAATATGCAATGGAAACAAAAATGTATTCTTCTATTGCATCCTAAGAACTATTTATATAATTTAATTTTATTTCTTTGGTAGGATAAATCAATATGATTATTACTAACAACATTTTCGACATTATACCTTTCAGTGACTTATATCACAGTTATGCCAGTTTTTAAAAATGTTTATTTATTTATTTTGAGAGAGAGATGGAGTGTGAGCAGGGGAGGGGCAGAGAAAGGGAGACAGAGAATCTCCAGCAGGCTCTGCACTGCCAGTGTGGAGCCTGATGCAGGACTTGAACTCACAAATCATGAGACCATGGTCTGAGCTGAAATCACGAATCAGACTCTTAACTGACTGAACCACCAAGGCACCCTGATATACTATTTTTAAAGTTCATTTATTTATTTATTTATTTGAGAGAGAGAAACAGAGCACATGAGCCGGGGGAGGGGCAGAGAGAGAGGAAGAGGGAAAATACCAAGCAGGCTCTGCACTGTCAGCTCAGAGCTGAATGTGGGACTCGAACTAATGAACCGTGACATCATGACCTGAACTGAAATAAAGAGTCAGACACTTAACTAAGTGTGTTAAGCCACCAGGTACCCCACTGAACACATTCATTTTAGTGGTAGAGTTTTTAGTAGAAGTTAGTCTTTTTTTTTTCCCCTTAGGACTGGCTATTTAAATACATTTTTATTGACTTTGTCTAGAATTATTTGTTCTTAAGTGTGCCTTTGAAACTAAATTAAACCCATGAGGTCAACCTATATGTTAATTATTTTGAGATTTTGTGCATAATAACATTCGCACTCTGTGTGTGTGTGTGTGTGTGTGTGTGTGCCCACGCACATGTGCCAGAAAGTCAAATGGGCATCACAGGAAATTGTGAAAAAGGATAAAGGAGAAGCATTTTTTGAATGCCAGCCATATACAAGGCACTGGGCTAGGAGGCATGTTATATCCTGCCCGTCATTCACTTCTCACAAGAATCCTCTATGGTGAACGCAGTCAGTCACATTTTATCACGAAGAATCCAGGTCTCATGTTAGTAACTTGCTGAAGGTTCCACAGCTACGAAGTAGTAGAGACAGCATTTGATCTTCTACATATGACTTGCAAGCTCATCTTCTTTACCATAAATACACTGTTCAGAAATGTTTGGGGTACAAAGATGTTTTGCTTTTTGAGGGAAAGTTAATTTGTCAGCATTAAAGAGATACAGCAACAGTTAGTGTAAGGGAACGAACATTTATAATGTAAAGACAATATTTGGGAAGGAGAAATAAAAGAAAAAATTGGAAAGAGAAACACAGTTTGTTAGAGAAGAATCAATAAAATGTGTTCAAATTTTTGGTAAGATAAACCAGACAGAGATGATTTAGACTAGATTATTGGTAAGATAAGCCAGACAGAGATGGTGTAGACTAGATTATTGGTAAGATAAACCAGACAGAGATAGTTTAGACTAGGCCTAGACTGGTGGTTTAACAAAGCAGTTCAGTTAACTATTTTCCCAGGGGTAAGTAAAGTGCTATCTACTGACAAATAGGAATTTGGGCCAATCTCTATTTATTAGGCAGGGGAAAAAATCATAAAACCAATTTTCAAATTAAGGAAAATAAAAGTTGAGGCAGTTGCCTAATCTGTCATCAAGAGTGTGGGGTGAATAGAGGTGTAATTAGGGTGTCCAGTGAGAAAGAATACAGAATGAAGAGGCAATTAACAAGGAGCAACATGGCTAGTGAATTCACACTCAAGACTGGACTGTGGTAGTCCACCAGTGAGGTCAAAGATAATACGAAACTGACTGAATCAAACGAAAACCCAAAAGAGGCAAAAGCAGTTTGGTTCTAAATAAAGACCCATATCCTAAATCCCAACTAGCTTAACTTTAAAAACTTTAATGATAAACTTGGAAGTGTGTCACGCAAGTGTCGAGCTCATTAAATTATTGGCCAATTAAAATTACTTTCAAATTTTCTTCCTTATTTATGTGCTTCATAAAAATTGTGACCCTTCCAGATTTTTCCTTTAATCCCCTTTTCTTCTTTCACTGATTAATTTAGACCAGGGTGACAGTTAATAAAATCTTCTTGGGATTGTGAATGATATTCAAATCCCAACAAAGTAAAGCAAAAAAAAAAAAAAAATAAAAAAAAAAAAAAAGAAAAAAAGAAAAAAAATGGAATCATATTCTTATTCAAGGCTACTCTAGTCTCTACAGGGCACTACAGAATTTAAATGTCATTTTTAACTTTGTTTTGTTTTGTTTTTTGTTTTTGTTTTTGATTAAAAAGGAAGTTTCACCATCAACCTGCTATACCTTAGTTAGGAGTTTAGCAAATTCTGTCTTCATTTCTATATTCAAGGGTTCGAGACCTTGTTGGCAGACAAAGTTTACTCATGGAGTAGCTAACAGTAATAAAATATAATAAGATGGCATAGCATCATGATCTGTGTACCATGTGAGTGGAGTGGGCAGTGAGGGCTAAGATGTTCAGAGGCTGTAATCGTCAGAGTTGTAGATATCAAGGAAGACTCCTTGCAGGAAGTGAAACATGTTGTTTTCAATTGTCTTAAGCAATTGCGAAAGTTTCTAGTTTTGCATCTTTAACTTTCTTTAAAGTTGACTAAGCTGTGGTAGAGATCACATTTCACACAAAAAAAATCAATGCTGATATACGGACCCAACAAGAATCAGATGTCTGTATACATGGCAAAGTAAGAAGTATTCTTTTTTTTTTTTAATTTTTTAAACGTTTATTTATTTTTGAGACAGAGAGAGACAGAGCATGAACGGGGGAGGGGCGGAGAGAGAGGGAGACACAGAATCTGAAACAGGCTCCAGGCTCTGAGCTGTCAGCACAGAGCCTGACACGGGGCTCGAACCCACGAACCATAAGATCATGACCTGATCCGAAGTCAGCGCTTAACCGACTGAGCCACCCAGGCGCCCGAAGAAGTATTCTTTAATAGCAGATAAGCTTCCAAATTTTCCTCTAAGCCTGTCTTCCTTCATTTTTCACCCATCTCCCTAGCAAATAAACATTTTATTATTTTACACGATGTCAGAATGGCTTTTCTTTTTCTTTTTTTTTTTAAGTTTATTTATGTTTGAGAGAGAAAGAGAAAGAAAACGTGAGTGGGAAGGTGCAGAAAGAGAGGGAGAGAGAGAGAGGATCCCAGTCAGGTTCCACACAGTCAGCACGGAGCCAGACATGGGACTCGAACTCGGGAACTGTGAGATCATAATTTGAGCTGAAATCAAGCATCAGGCGCTTAACTGATTAAGCCACCTAGGTGCCCCTGAACTTTGTTTTCTTTTAACTTTCCTATGTTTACTCTTTACATATTTGGAATGACTTTGTGATATAATGGCCAGAATATTGGCATTTCTGACTTAGAGGTTGAAATGAATTCATCATTTTTGAGATTCAACATTTGTGAACACTTAAGTACCCAAACATTTCTATATATTTGCACATTACGGCTATACTCAGGAGTCAGTCTTTTAGTTCATTGAGGCCCATTTGAAGTGCAGTAGTTAAGAGGGTGAACTTTGGGGTTAGACAAATCTAGTATAATTCTAGTATAACTTTACACATACACATACACATGCTATACATTCTATAGACGGAGTACAATTTTAATATAGTGTTTCCTATAGGTTTAAGCACACAATACTTTCTACATGGTGGCTCTTTTCATGTTTTCTGAAAACTTAATGTTTATCAGTTTTGAAATGTTTTTTTATAATTCTGAGAGAGTAACATTTTGAATAAATGATAGTGAACACTTCAGAAATGTGTTTACGGGTTTAAGACCATGATCTCTCGGTCTGTGTAGGTAGATAAATAGAAGATATATAGGGAAAGGGATATTCAACGTAAGGCTTTGTTTCTGCAGCCTTAATGTTGCAATATTTCAAACATCTCAGGAAAGAAAGTACTGTAAGGAGAAGCTTTAGGAAGGCAGAGCGTAGCTAGGGAGATAACTGCAGGTATCAGGTGTAGCCATTACCATAGGTAACAGCCTGCGGGACTTGGGTCGTGCTGCGCCCACCTTTGCTCTGCATCTGCAAAGTGAACTAGCCTTCTGAGATAAGAGGAAATGGCAGATCAGGGAGCAGCGCTGGCACTGAACTCACTGACAATCATGCATCACTCAGGCTTAGGTTGTTTCTGTTGTTCTTTTGTTAGAGTTTACTTTTAGTGCTTTTATAAATGCAGTCTGTTGACTTTAGAACCAGCTGATATTTGTAGGTGCCAGGGCAAGTGTTTTTAACTTGGGAGTAAATGTGGAAGAGTAGGTTCCTTCTGAGCATGAATTTAAGAGGCTGGTATTTTTTTAATGTTTATTTATTTTTGAGAGAGAGAGAGAAAGAGAGACAGAAAGAGAGAACAAGCGGGGGAGGGGCAGAGACAAAGGGAGACACAGAATCCGAAGCAGGCTCCGGGCTCCAGGCTCCACACTGTTAGCACAGAGCCCGACACGGGGCCTGAACCCACGGACCGTGAGATCATGACCTGTGCTAAAGTTGGATGCTTAACCGACTGAGCCATCCAGGCACCCCTGAGAGGCTGGTTTTATTGTGCTGTTTTTTCCAGAGGATGTGGCTAACAGAGGTGAATTTTTTCATCAGATGATAGATAGGTATTCATCTATGAACATATGAAATTGTCATTTTATGGGTTAAAATTGGTCAAATATCATCAATTTCTTACAATTCAACTAAATATGTGATTTTTGTCAAGTTAAGAATCTGGACCTAGGTTACGTGGCACGACTGAGTCCCATTCATTTTGAGTTGTGAAAATATTTAGGTAAATCTTTGGACTTTTAAACTATCTTCTTCAATTATGCACTCTAGTGACCACCTCGGTCCACTTTTCTACATTTTCTAGATTTTTTTTCTTGTACTATTTTCATTTATTTATTCATTCATTTAAAAACTGAGTGCATGCTCTGTGGAGGGCACGAAAGAGCAAAAGGAAAATTTAATGAGTCACGGCCTCTGCTTCAAGGACCTCAGTGTAGTTGGACAAACTGGCAAAGAAATAATTACAGTATAATTCAGTAATAGCTAATAGTTGAGGTTTCTGCAAAATTGAGAGAGTAATGTAGAGAAAGACATAATCAACTCTGTCTCAATGAATCAATAAAACTTTTCCTAGGAGGTGGTAATTGATGTTGGCGTTTATGCAAAGAAGAAAAGGGAAGGGTATTCTTTGCAAAGAAAACAGTCAATGCAAAGGGATCAGACACTAAAAAAGGAAGGATAGTTCTTTGTGGTTTTACATAGTGTATAAAGCGGGATCAGAGCAGTGACCGGTTGGTGATGTGTCTAGAAAGTAGATGAAGGACAGAGTATGAAAGCATTAATGTCGCTGTGTGAGTTATTTGGATCTTGTAGGCAACGGGCAATGTCAAAATGTCAAAACAGAGGAATAGAGTGGCTTGATTTTGTGTTCTAGAGAGAGAAGACAGTCTGAGGTGGGAGGAGGGAATCAAAGAGAAAGAGAGCAACTATTTTTCAGAGTGCTGACAAAGAGTTGAGATCTGTACCAGCAGTCAGCCTTGCTTTCTTACCATCTAGATGAAGATGTCATAGTCTTACTTTTCATTTGTGGGATCTAGTACCTTCTGGTTCTAAAGGCCTGTCAACGATACCACAAATAATTTTTACAGTCATGTATATACTAGGTGCTTCTTATGCTTCCCCTTCTTTCGCTAACTCTCCCTTTTCTTTTCTTCTTCAGTCTCCATTAACAGTTAACATCCTCCTTCTTCCCACCAATACACACAAGCCTTCATTACTTAGAAAAATGTAGACCTCAGCAAAGCTGTCTGGTTGTCTTCATCAAGCTTCTGGAAAGAATAAAGTGCATTGGTTGCCTCCCTTCTTCATTTGTCCCTGAACCCTCACAATCTGGCTTTTGCATCATCTTTCTGATGGCACTGTTTTCTATAAAGCTGCCTCTGATCTTACCTTCTCACTCGCAGGCCTCCTCTTACCGTTACATATGCAGGTAGGCCCAGACGATTTTAGAAGGTTTTGCAGTGACCTCTCATTTTTCTTTTTTGGAAACTTATTGACCCTTAGCAATTTCCTAAAATATATATTGCTAAAGTCTACTCTTAAGCAATCACTCCTCAAATGCAGCATGCTCAAAATGTGAGCTTCCAGACTTGCATTTTCCTCTGTTGTTGCTATTTCTAATATTGGAGTTATTTTACTACGTAGGCTTCCACTCCAGACTGCAATGATCCCTACGTCCTCTTTTTTATACCTACGGTCTACTTAGAGATCAAATTCTCTCTCTGAAATGGTCCAACATTTGTTCCCTCTTTTAAATTTTTTTTTTAAATGTTTATTTATTTTTGGGACAGAGAGAGACAGAGCATGAACGGGGGAGGGGCAGAGAGAGAGGGAGACACAGAATCGGAAACAGGCTCCAGGCTCTGAGCCGTCAGCCCAGAGCCTGACGCGGGGCTTGAACTCATGGACCGCGAGATCGTGACCTAGCTGAAGTCGGACGCTTAACCGACTGCGCCACCCAGGCGCCCCTGTTCCCTCTTTTATATTTCTCTCTTCCTCTCTAGCTTGGGCACTGTAACTTGTGCTTGGACTGGTACAGTGTGTCCTTATTATGATGGCCTCCCTATACCTCAGTTGGCTTAATTTTATCCTGAAGGTGCAAAAAAAATCAGCTTAGGTAGGAAATATTTATTGACCCAATAAGAAAATCTACTATTTGTTAATACCTACTCTGTTCCAGATGTGTGTGTGAGTGTGTGTGAGTGTGTGTGTGTGTGTGTGTGTGTGTGTGTGTGTGTACAAAGTTCCTATTGCTGCTGGAACAAATTAGCACAAATTTAGTGGTTTAAAACAGCAGAAATTTATTATCTTACATTCTGAAGGTTAGAAGTCAGAAATGAGTCTTACAGACTAAAATCAGGGTATTAGCAGGACTTTGTTCTCTCTTGTTAGGGGAGAATTGGTATTCTTGTCTTTTACAGTTTCTAAGAGACCGCCCACACTTCTTGCCTTCTTGCCTCCTTTCATCATCCACTCACACCACTCTAATCTCTGCTTCTATTATCACATCTTCTTTTGCTGATTTGGACCCTCTTGCTACCCTCTTCTAAGGATTTTTGTGATATACTGGGCCTATTAGAATAACCCAGGACAAATTTCCCATCTCAAGATTCTTAATCACATCTATAAAATTCCATCAGCCATGTAAAATAACATATTGATGTGCTTCAGCATCTAGGATATGTGTGTTAGTGGGTGAGGGTACACCTCATCCTGTCTCCCATAATGAGTTAGATTTAGTGAATCTAAAAAAATTGGTATTGTTCTGTCCTATGGTAGAACCGAGGCTCAGAGGAATGAAGTCTTCCTGAATAAGATACACATTCAGGATCTGAACTGAGGTCCACCGCACGGCTTCTTCTATGCAGCGGCAATTTAATTGTGCCAAGAACTGTATTAAGTGTTTGGGCATATAACTATAACAGACAATCAAGTTAGGTAGGTACATGTCTAACTGTAAGCAAAGTATATGGAGAGAGCCACATAGAGAGCTAAGATGAGGTGCACACAGCTTGGGAGGGAAGCCTGTGTTCTGGGAGCTCAGCTCTAACCAAGATACTTCCCTCCTCCAATACCGTCAGCTTCCCAGAGCATGAAACTCTATTGCAATGGCATTTAAACACATTTATTAAGGGACACCAACATTCTTTTTCAAGTCTGTTTCCTAGTAGTCTCCCCACCCAGTGTTTCTTACCCTGTAAATATATTATGTATGTAAGTCCAACATATTCCCAGCTTTGTCCTATTGCTCATTATTTCTTTTTTATTCTTTTTTCTTTTTTTCCCTTAAAATATTCTTTTCACTCACTTCTATCAACCAAATCTCTAAATATATTTCAAAAATCATCTCAAATATGCCCTCCTACCGGAAGCTTTCCTGGTCTTGTAGCGCAAATTAATCTTCATGATCTGAGTTACAGTAATCTGAGTTACAATAACAGCACTGTGTACTTCTCCTTTTTTAATATTTATTTGTTTTTGAGAGAGAAAGAGAGCAAGTGTGTGCACATCAGTGGGAGAGGGGCAGAGAGAGAGGGAGACACAGAATCTGAAGCTGGCTCCAGGCTCTGAGCTGTCAGCACAAAGCTTGACACAGGGCTTGAACTCACGGACTGTGAGATCTTGACCTGAGCTGAAGGTGGACATTTAACTGATTGAGCCACCCAGGTACCCCTCAGCACTGTGTACTAGATGATTGTATATGTAACTGTCTCCCCAAGTAAATAGTAAATGTGTTCCTTCCTATCTCCCTCTTTCCCTTCCTTCCCTTCCTCCTCTTTTCTTCCTTCTCTCTTTCCCACCTCATCTTCATTTCCTTATTTTCTTTCTTCATAACTTTATTAAACATATATTAAGCACATCTCCTTTGTGTTGATCATTGTTTTCATTGCTGGCAATGTATCTATGAACAAGACAGACATAATTTCTACTTTCACTGAATTTACAGTTTTAAAGGCAGGGGTTATGTTGTACCTATCTTTTTTTTCAATCTTTTTAGTGCCTAGAACATAGAAAATAATACAGTAGGATTTGATTGAATATCTATGAGGATTGAAATTTACCTGGAAACTCCCAGAATCATAGCCTATTGATAGACTTTCTAAAGACCTATGTTCTTTATTAAAATAAGGAAATATTTGTTTGAATTGACTGTGTTTTCATTATACTTTTTATTTTCCAACTGAGGGTACGTATTTTACATTCCAGTGATTACCAAAACTATATTTTGCTTCTAGGAAAAATATTACATGGATTATGTCACAGTTTGTTCAAATGACTTGCAAGTTTTTTAGCATCACTAGAAAATAGTGAGATACTTAAGTAATTGTCAGTGAATTTTATCTTGTTTGTAGTGAATTACTTTTTATAAGTGAATATCAGAGCTAGTTTTGTTGGTATGTATTTTACAAGTGGGTATTAAAACTTGAATTAAAGTAAAATAATTTGTCATAAAAATTAACAACATGTAGTTCTTACAAATTTATTATGATGAAGATGCACTATAAATTTTAGTTATGTGAATAAATGTATGTCTTGAAAGATCATATGTAGTTGTCAACTTTATCAGAATGCCTTGATAATAATTACAATTCAGGAAGACAGAGTTTAGAGTCTCTTAGAATTCTACAAGTCCCTGATTCCTGTTTTAAAAGTTGATTTGGTCTCCCGTTGTGACTCAGAGAGAAAGGTAGGGGTATTCCTTTTTTATAAGTATGTTTAAAAATTAGATCAATTTACCATGAGCTCTGAAAATTCACATATTGTGTTATCTGTTAGAATAATATACTTATCTAATTTAAATTGCACTTAAAAGTTAAAAATTAAATATTTTAGGGGCACCTACTTAAGTGCCTAGGTGTTTAGTGACTTGGTTGGGCATCCGACATGGACTCAGTTCATGATCTCACAGCTGATGAGTTCGAGCCCTGCATCGGGCTCTGTGCTAACAGCTCAGAGCCTGGAGCTTGCTTTGGATTCTGTGTCTCCCTCTCTCTCTGTCTGCCCCTCCCCGACTCACACTCTGTCTCTCTCTCTCAAAAATAAACAATTAAAATTTTTGAAAAAATTAAATACTTCTACTTCTATTTAGTAAATTATATCTATGATATGTATGATTGAAGCTTGATATTGAGAGCAAATAACGTAAGGAAATAGGAAACAAATTTACACTTTTCTGAGAAGAGACATGCTTCTCTTTAGATAATGGAGGCCCATCTAGTGAATTGCTGCTAGAATACTGTACAACTTGATAATTAGAAATTTCTTGTGTAAAAAAAACTAGCCACTGACAATGAAATCAATGCAGTAGTAGGTATAACATGGCTGATGTGAAGTTGGTATGTATTGATTTGTTTTTTTCTCATGGAATAATGGAGAAATAGCTGTGGTATTATTAGCCATCTGGATCTTCTTTTATTTATCCTTCACTATTCATGGATATTTCCATGTGAATAAACAGTAAGTATAAAAAAAGAGCAGGGGCTCCTGGGTGGCTCAGTCGGTAAAGTGCCCGACTTCAGTTCAGGTCATGATCTCGCAGTTCGTGGGTTTCGACCCCAGTATCCGGCTCTATGCTGACATCTCAGAGCCTGGAACCTGCTTTGGATTCTGTGTCTCCCTCTCTCTCTGCCCCTCTCCTGCTTATGCTCTGTCTCTCTCTCTCAAAAACAAATAAACATTAAAAAATTAAAATGAAATAAAAATTAAAAAAGAGTAAATATACTTGAGGAGTCAAAAATACGCTAAAAGAGCCTGTGTCTGTGTGGTAGGGTAGCTTTTCATAAAGGTAAAAGTACTTGGCCTATCAGTAGAAAGATAGAGATTCTAACTTGGCTCTAGCCTCTACCCATAATGTGAGTCTGGGTTAGAGAAGATGATTTCCAAGACACTGCCAACACTCCTGTCTGAATCTGATAATTTAGTGACTATCTATTTAAAATCTTAACTTTGGAATTTTTGTTAGGCAATGTTGCTCATGTCCATGCAACTGGATCTCTTTATTGATGTGACTTTATCGTATATTTTATGATAAAGTATCTTTGGAGTCAAGATGTAGTATATATAATGATAATGTGCATCCTTTTATTATTATTTTGAAAAATTTATGTTCCTTTTGATTGGAATGTGAATTAAAATTCAGTTTCCATCATCTTCAAATTATTGCCCATATGATACTGAATTGTGAATATTAGCGTTCGTGCATGCAAGTATTTATAAAACAAAATTCTTCATGGGGAATATATTTTCTACCAAGTTCTATTATTGATCCTGGGAAATACAGTTGAAGGAACAGATTTATGGGAGTGATGTCATGCCCTGGCTCTGCCATTCATTCTGAACGAGTAGTGGCAGCAGCTCTTTAAGTAGTAGGGATAGTACTGAAAAGAAAGAAAGAAAGAAAGAAAGAAAGAAAGAAAGAAAGAAAGAAAGAAAAAAAGAAAGAAAGAAATAGAAAGAAAAGAAAAAGGAAAGAAAAGAAAAGAAAAAGAAAAGAAAAGAAAAGAAAAATGAAAGAAAGGCAGTAAAGGACCCAGTATGATGTAATGATAGCAAAACCAAGGAAGGAAGGAAACTGTCACTAGGGAACATGCATGTATATTTTTCACACATCCTATGTCATTTAATGTTCTTAGCAATTCTGTGAGACACAGGCAACATGATTCTCCTTATTACAGCTGGGGACAAGTTAACTGAAGCTGACAGAAATTAGATCTTGCAAACAGAGGCCATCTTACCTAATGACAGCAGACTGCAACTCACATCTTAGACAGCAAAGTCTGTATTTTTTGCCCTACGTTGTATTTCTGCCGTTGTTCTCCATTTTAAACTTTTGTTAAAAATTTCTGTTTTGCCGTTGATGGTACCAGGGATGGAAGGAAGAGACCAAACAGCCCTGACATGGCAATGAACATGTGTTCCTCTTAAAGCCACTGTTGCCTCTCTCTTTCCTCCTTTCTCTCTCCTTCCCTCCTTCCCTTGACCTCTGTTGTTGCCGTTTCAAGTTTTCCTACACTGGTTCACATCCTTAAGAAGGCAAATATTTCTAGTACTGTATCAAAGCATTGAGTGATATCACCACCACTTTCAGTCAGCTTACTGTCACAAGAAATGTTTAAATATTTGGGAGTGCCTGGGTGGCTCGATCTTTTGAGCATCTGACTTTGGCCCAGGTCATGAACTCATGGTTCATGAGTTTGAGCCCTGCATTGGTCTCTCTGCTGTCAGCTCAGGCTGCAGGCTTCGGATCATCTGTCCCCACTCCCCACCCCCACCCTTCCCTCTCCCCTCTCCCTGCTCCTTCCCCCTCTCTCTGCCCCTCCCCTGCTCATATTCTCTTTCTTAAAAAGAATAAACATTACAAAAATAAAAAAAAATAATAAAAAATAAACTTTTGATACAGCTCAAATGTGACCAGTTCCTTCTTGTCACATTCCGTAACCGTTATCTCCTATGTATTTGTCCAGCAATCAAATGAAGGACACCACCTTATTATATATTCCATAGGCGTGCCATCTTATTATTTATTCTATAGGTATCACCAGCTAGAGGTTGGAAAGGAAACTCAAAGCAATTGAGTGCTATTTCATGTTTCTGTTCCTGGTAGCTCTAAATATAAAAATCAAGGTCACTATTATAATTTTATGGAACTTTTCTTTACAAGGCCTTCATTATGAGAAGTACCTTGAGAAAAACAGTGGTATTTTCCTCTGCATCTAGGTAGTTAACTTTGAGAAAGCATGAGAAAGATTTAAAATGATGGAAGATTTGGAATAGCAATGTAATTGGGCTTCTATTGGAGACTGTTAGCTATTTTCTTCAATATTCCCCTGTAAGCTTTTATTACAGTCTTTGTTAGCTGCTAGCCAATAACCATTATCACTTCTTTCCTTTATAACAAAACACTAATTTTATGGAGGAATTCACATCTTTCCTCCAATTATGTGCTTATGAGGACCCAGCCCCATGTTCCATCACAGATGTGAATCATGGTGGACCTCTTCTCTTTGCCTATGAGTGGTCAGGCATGATCAGGTGATGCAGTTTATGGCTAATAAGCTCTGAGTGGAGAGTCTTTAGGATTTCTCTGTGAAAGATTTCTTCAGGGGATCAAAAGAAATACATGTAATAAACAGCTCCTTACTTGTTTTTAAGTTTATTTATTTGGAGAGAGAGAGGGGGAGGAGAGAGAATCCCAAGCAGTCTCCACACTGTCAGTGCAGAGCCTGACGTGGGGCTCTATTGCACGAACTGTGAGACCATGACCTGAGCCAAAATTAAGGGTTAGAAGCCCAACCAACGGAGACACACAGGCGCCCAACAGCTCCTCACTTTTTTGCTTAGATTCTTAGAATTGTTGTAGCCCACTTGCTAAATAACATGGAGTTGTTTCCCAATATGTTGAAGGTAGCAAAAAATGAATATGGAAAAAATTTGGTTCCTAGACATCGTTGACCTACTGATTTAACCACCGCTAGTTGTGCTCCCGGAATTCTTTTTAGAAGACTTATTATGTTTTTAAGATTACATACTTAACTATTTAATTTGAGGATTTTTCTTACTCTTCCTCTACTTCCCAGCCAGCTTCACAGCTCGTGCTTTAAAATGCAATGATAAAATATGTCAAGATTTCACATTTCTGACAGCGTGCAGACTGTTCCAGTTGTCATCCAAGTATCATTTTTATTAACCTGTTTATAAAGTGACTTGATAGTGTCCGATGACAGACACTAAGTAAAAACTCATTTTCATCACTTAATATTATAAGCATGGCACCCAAACATGAAATCATAATTTGGCTAAAACCTCAGGTATATTTAGTGCTACCCAACAGTGCTTTACTGTTTTCTGTTTGTCTATTTTTTGCTAAGCAGTTGATCCAAGATGCCTGGATATGGGTAAATATTAATAGTATATTTTCTTTGCTTCTTGAAATTGGTCAGAATACACAATGCTATAGAGGTTTTTATTGCAATTATCTTCCAGAGTTCAATCAAAGTGCACTTACTGCTGCACATGAAGACCTAGAAATTCTCTCAGTAAAATGTTCAAGGGTGGCATTCTTATCATAATGGCTTATTGAGGTACATTAAATAAAGTAAAATAATATAGAGGTTGTTTTTTCACTGAATACAGTATACATAAATTCTTTTTTAGGTATGTTTAGCGCGCCTTAGAACACTTTGAAATTTTCCACGTGGCTAAAATTGACAAAATGTATGGATCAACTTTTCTTTGTAACAATAACTGAAAAACTTGTAGATATTCTTGTAGATTTTCACATGAAAATGGAGAAAGCTGGGATGATGGATCCCTTCTGAAGTTCTTAGCTGTTTCATGACATGCATTAGACTTTCTGTGATTATCAACACCGTACTGTTGTCTTATTAGGAACCTTTTAGTGGCTGAAGAGAATCTTTTGCTTTGACTCTCACTGTTTGAAAGAAAAGGGATTGTAGAAGTTTTTATACCTGTTTTTGGTCCTATCAAACTGGAAAGGGCACACTCCAGCCTCAAAGACTTTTTCTGAAGGACTTACAGGCCAGAGATCAATGTATGAGTTTGTTTCCGGACTTGAATTTCTTGAGTTCCAGAGAGACAGACTTCTATTAGGCCACCGGGCTAGAACAGCAATGTTTAGATATTATTTCAATCAAAGAACTGTGTTCCATTACCCTAGGATCTATGTCAAGCTGTGGATTAGGTTAAAAAACCAACAAAAGCTCCTGGTGGTTGAAAGATTGTAAGTATTTTGCTACATTACTGCATTGCAGGCATGAGCACGTTCCTTTAGCGTTTTAGAGTTTCACAGTGTTACAATTAATTAATTGTGTCTATCTAGCTAAAACACTAGTCCGAGTTACCGTCTGCACTTTTAATAAATCCTTTGAATTCCCTTGATCTTTCTCTTTTCTTATCCTGTGTTCTGTAGTACAACTTTCCTAAACCCATGAAACTTTGATTAATGGAATAAAGAATTAGATTCGAGATACCTGTTTTTGTTACACTTCCTTGCTTCTCTGACATTTGGGTCACTTTCAAAGTGTACCTCGGTCTTTCTCACAGATGGTAAGTAAAAAAAAAACTCGGAAAGTGTAAAGCATTATCGTCCTGGCTAATTCGAAATAATTTTTCCACAGTTGTATGTAACTAGCCATTCACTATACATATTCAAGTATAGCATTTCTTTTCTAGAAAGTAGTTGATGTTTCATCATATTTCTTCCCCGTTTCATTTTTCTGCCCCCAACGGCATGCGTGTATGTAAATCAGGTAGAGAATACGGTGGGACCCAAAATATCTTATCAATTGCTCTTTTGATACAGATTTTTATTGTAATCTTTGAGTAAGCACTAAATAGTTTGTTTTTTTTTTTCAACGTTTATTTATTTTTGGGACAGAGAGAGACAGAGCATGAACGGGGGAGGGGCAGAGAGAGAGGGAGACACAGAATCGGAAACAGGCTCCAGGCTCCGAGCCATCAGCCCAGAGCCTGACGTGGGGCTCGAACTCACGGACCGTGAGATCGTGACCTGGCTGAAGTCAGACGCTTAACCGACTGCGCCACCCAGGTGCCCCTAGCACTTCATAGTTTCTTGAATGACCCTAGGTGTGGTTCCGTCAGTTGAGCTTCCAACTTTGGCTCAGGTCATGATCTCATAGTTTGTGGGTTTGAGCCCCGCGTGGGGCTCTGCCACTGAGAGTTCAGAGCCTGGAGTCTATGTAGGATTCTGTGTCTCCCTCTCTCTCTACCCCTCCCTCGCTCCCACTCCGTCTCTGTCTCTCAAAAATAAATAAATGTTAAAAAAAAATTAAAAATCTACTCATAGATTCTAAAAGCCTCTAGTTAATAAAATGAATTGTCCCAGTTTGCTTCAGGTTCTGATATCCAAGTGTAACTATTTTAGAACACCTGTGTTTTTATCCTTGATAGTCTATGCATAGAACTTGATTCGAACCTCCCCCCCACCGCCCCGCTTCAGAATTCATGTTAAATTGTCTTTAATCTCTGTATTTTCCACTTTCTCCTACGTCTCTCTCACCACTCTCAGCAAATATAGAAAAGAAGCAGAGCTTCTGGTATAAACGTGCCTCATCCTTGACCCCAGGGGGAACTCATTGCTTCCCAGCTGTGAGGAGTGTATTTCTTAGTAGGGAGCCTGGTCTTCCTTTCACCTGGTGCTGCTGGTATAAGCAGCTATCATGTTCGGATTCAAAGGTGGCCAAGATAGCATCCTGAGGACATGTCCCTGGAATGAAGTAGAACCCACTTCTGTCCAAATGCTGCCAGGTGGGAAGAGCGTTCGGTGCCCTGCTGAGAGCACTGTGATTTGTGGGTGGAATCTGGCAGGAGTGGGGGTCCAGTTAGGAGCACAGAGCCAGCCCGCTTCACTTTGCTGTTTGAGAGTACCTGAAGGAAGATGCAGAACGTGGCTTCTTTCCTTTCTCACAGCTCCTATGAACTCCGTTGGCGATACAAGGGTCTACCTTATTTATGCTGTGGTGGGGAGATAAAGATGTTAGAATTAAGGGCCCAATAACTTTCATACTCGCACAGTGCCTCCTGAAAAAAAAAAAAAGCATATTCAGAACAACTCAGTTTATTTTCTTTTCTAGAAAATCCTGGGGATTTGGGTGTGTGTGTGTGGGGGGACCTACCAACAGGCAGCTTTTGGTTGGGGGGGGTATCAGCTAAAAAGATAGACTTGTTTCTCCTAAAGATTTTAATGAATGACAATAAAATGAATTATTTTGATACATGTCTTTTTTTAAATAAAAAGATTTTTTTGGTCTAAAATGGGGCAGAGAGTACATAAATAATGTACTTATTTACAGTACATTTAAGGGATATTCAAACTACAATGGACTTGGTGTGATAATGGGGAGATTATAAGGCATCATGTTTTGCTAAGCAGGAGACACAATTTAAGAGTTAGATTTGTGAAGAATACAACATGTCTTCCTCCCCCCTTCTGTAGTTTCACATTTGGCTAGAGACATTGTTCTCTAAGATTCAACACCTAAAGAATGCCTTTTTTTATATTGCTCAAAGCTGACCTCTGCTTTTAGAAAAGTTTATCTGCACTTTTTCATCTGTTTAGAAACATACATTTTTGGTTAAAAGATCGAAGACAATCTCTCTTTGTCTTTTTTTTTTTCCCTGAGCTAGGGAGGTTGAGATAAAAAAGAATGACTGCTTTAAAAGTCACACATGGCTGTAATTTAAGATTTTTTTCCTCTCATTGTCCGTAACAGTTGAAAGAAACCTTCAATGAAAGTTTATTAACTAGGCCAATGCCTGAGGCAATAAAGGTTCATTTATTACCAGTTTCTTGGCTGTTTTTCTTCTTCTATTTTTCGGTTAAACTCCTAGCGTAAGATAATACTTCACAAAATTAAACCTTTGACCTTCTGTAGAGTTAAGTCTCCTTTGATTAGATAAAGTAACAATTTATGGTCCAGCATGAGGTTGCACATGAAATGAATAATTCAATAGACTCCGTGTGGACGGAGGATCTATTGCTTTTGAAAATTTGAATGCTGTTTAAAGGGGGGGAAAGTCTGCTTAAGTGTGTTGTCTTTATTCCATGTGCACTTTAGCAATATTTCAAAAGGCTTTACTTCCAAGATAAAGTTAGGTTTGAATTTTCTAATTCTCTTAGGAAAGATGTGTGGTAAAAATGATGCCAAAAGCTTGGTAACTCTTCGCACGACTGTCCTATGAGTGAATATGCCAAACATTCCAGGTATTACAAAGGCTGAATTATAAAATGAAATAATTCCCTGAGAAAAGTGACCCTTTCTTTTACAAATAGAGTTCTATAATGATGGGGCAATCAGAATATTATAATTTGGGATAACATTATGAGCCACTATTAACGTATCTTAAATCACAATGATATTTAATAACTTTTAACGAGAAGCAATATCGCAAAAATAAACTATAATAATAATAATAATAATATTAAGCCAGGTTCTTAATTTTGAAGTCAACCCATTCGGAATTAGGAACCAGTTTCTGGTCATTATGTGGTAACCTTTGTGAATAACAATAATGTTTTTAATTTCATTTTGCTTAAGTCACGTTATAAGTTTGGAATGCCATCACTCCTTGCTGAAATAGTGCTTTTCCAGGTGTCTCTCTCATTTTTCTATGTCTTCTTTTAAGAATTGTTTAGGAAGATTGAGAAAAATCTTTGCTCCATCTGTGAAACTATTTTATTGGAATTGCCTAATTACTACAGAACAGATACACATACTTTCAGGCTCAGAACTGATATTTGTTTCAGTCTTCAACTCAGTGGAGGTAGAGAAATGTGTACACAGCATAGGTCCGTGTTTCTCATAAAGCTGTTGTGATTAGCTGGTTGTTTAAATTACTAATTGACATGCAGGAGTTGAATGCTTGAGAGAAGTGTTTTAGTTTTAGTTTGGTTCTTTTTCAATTAGCTTAAATTATTTAAGGTGAATAAATCTACTGCAGTGATTTAGTTTCTTTTAATAGAATCTCATGGTACAACATAAATTAGGTCAAGAGAAGCCACTGGATCAGTATAACTGCAGACTTTGCTCCTAAAGTAAGGGCTATAAGGAAAATTGAAGATTTGCTGTGATTTACAGTTGTTTTGAAATAAAGTGAGTTTCTATGAGAATACACAAAAGACTCACATTTCTTGCCATCTTAGGAATTAAGTGGTTCTTTCTGTCATTATGATTTTTGTAGCAAAAAAGGAAACATGAGTAATAACAACTATTGGTAGTCGTTCGTTGACATCCACCTTCTCTGTTCCTAGGTGAGCTGGGTTGCATATACTAATGCAACCTCAGAAGGGAAATCGTTTTAAAGATAGATGGCATTTATTTCTTGAGTGATAAACTACAAGATTGCCTCAAAATCAGACAATTTAAGTGATTTTTGTGCTAAAAATAATTAAGTTAGTTGACTATGATTACAATGAGGTGCCAAGGTAGAGACTTCATCTGTTTAATGACCCACTGTCTAGGAGATGGCAATCACTTGAAACTATGAACTATAACCTATATTTCTTTTGTAATTTCCCTATCACATGGCAGTACGTATTCTTCTAAATCAATTAGGATTGTTCTTTTCTGTAATCCAACTTTAAAACTTCAACCAAAAACCTGTTTTTCCAAGTACTACAACTGGCCTATCACTATTCACATTTTCCTTGTAAACAAATGAGGAAAATAGCTAACTTTTAGGCTGATTATGGCGATTCAATGAAATGTTGACGTAAATATTAAAACTTAATGACAAAAGGGTGAAGAATATACTGCCTCAACTAGTCCCTCTGTTCCTGTTGCTTTTCAGTGAACATGGCTGTCTGTTGTTCCCAACCCAGACCCTGACTTCTGTTTACAAAGTGATTGTGTGTGTGTGTGTGTGTGTGTGTGTGTGTGTGTGTGTGTAATTACATTTCTTCCTGAGTCTTTCCTTGGGAAAAAAAAAGTATATATTACTATATCAGAAAAAGTGTGTTGTCACATCTTTTCCAGTTACTTCTATCGGATAACTCCCCACAAACAAGACTTTCATGTAAGAAATGGCTGCCTCTACAACACTTTTTTCTTATCTCCTCTCCCCTTCTCACCAACAACCACATGCTACCTGATTTCTAGAAAAAGAAAAAAAAAAGAGACTTATTGAAGTATCAAAGGATTTAGGAGAGGATTTACATGGTGTTGAAAAACATAGTTGAACATTTGGGGAGATTATTCTTAGGCTAAAATGCCAATGAGGTGACTCTTTTGCAGGAAATTAAATTTATGACACCATTTCCTCTTTTCACTTATTGTACTGCCTGAACTGTCACCGATATATTGACAAGTAGCCTCTTTAAAAAACATCCTTTCAGAATGTCACACACTGTCAGTTATTCTCAGGCTAGTACGAAGCACCTGCCTGGAGTCAATGCACTGAGTAATTTGGGGTGATTGAGTCACGTGAGTAGTAAAATGAATTGCTCCTTAGACAAACATGAGGACATCTAAAGAACAGTTTATTGGAGATGAAATAATAATAAGGGTGCTTTAAAGAAAATTGGAGTCAAAGTTTACCTATTTCTGTTTGTTTCTATTTAGAGTTTGTTCTATATTCAGGACATAGGAAAATAATTATTTGCTCTTCTCTTTTGTTCTTGTTGTGCTGTAAATAGAGGACTCAGGTTAATATAAATACTGTATTTTACCTGTAGTCCAGGTTGAAAGCTTTGTGCACAAAGTGGAAAGACCATTGTTTCTGTGGCAGATATATTCTAAATTCTATAAAACTGAATTCCAAATGAACAATTTGGTCAGGTTTCTAAATGAAGTCAGCTTTTACTTTCTTTTTTTTTTTTAATATATGAAATTTATTGTCAAATTGGTTTCCATTCAGCTTTTACTTTTAACATCATCTGAGCATCTGTACCCTTGACTTCCTATGCCATCTATAAGCTACTTGAGCAAAGGGGATTCATTTTCTTTCAGTGATCCCTTGGTTTACAGTATTCTGTACTTTCCTTTTTACATTTATTGACAGAGTCAGTGTGGTCAATGCTGCACTGGGAGTTAAGGGAATTGGGATCACTCTATCATTATTTAATGGTGTGACTTTATAGAAATGATTAACCTCACTGACCTTAAGTTTCATCATCAGTAAAATAAAAGGGTCGCATTAGATAGTCTTTTTCGTCTCCATGTTTTATAAGTCTAGACCCTGAGTGGCTGTTAACTATTTTTCTAAAGGCAGTAATGTTAACAGATGGAGTAAAAGTGAGAATTTTATATTCAAGACCTTTTTGAGCCCGAGTTCAACGTTTTAAACATTACCTATTTTCTTATTTTAAGCCGTGGTAATTTAAAATTTTGAATTAATTGTGTTTCAGCTTGATTCTGTGAGTTAGTGATCAGAAGTTGAATGTTTCAAAAACTTCCATGGAGGGGCGCCTGAGTGGCTCGGTTGGTTAAGCATAAGACTCTTGACCTTTTAGCTCAGGTCGTCATCTCACGGTTCATGAGATGGAGCCCTGCGTCAGGCTTTGTGCTGACCGCACAGAGCTTGCTTGCGATTGTCTCTCTCCCTCTTTCTCTGCCCCATCCAACTCTCTCTCTCAAAAAAAAAAAAAAAAAAAAAAAAAAAGAAAGAATTGAAAAAAATTGAAAAAAATTCTTCAGTGATTTAACACATGGCCAAATAACATAACATCTCCATGGTGTTCCCTCCACCGACTTCCCTGCTACTATTCCTTTGCTCTGAGGGCTTGCGATTTTAAGCTATTCAGAATAAGAATGCTAAATTTGATATCTATTAGATTGATTATTATTATCAATATTATAATAAACTCTTTCCATATGTATCTCCAAATTAGTGGGGGGTTTTGTTAATCCAAACATTTAAAAAATCTAATTAAATCAATTGAAAAGCTGAAAACTGGTGTAGGGAGTGTTTCCATTAATGGCCTTAAAGATCAATTTCCCTTTTCTCTGCAGAATATAAATGTGTTTTAAAGGGCAAGAAAAGTCAGTCTAATGGACATTAGGAGACACATTCACATTCAAAATCTTCAGTCTATTCTGATTCACAATTAAGTTGCTTATTCCAGTTGCTTATCATGTCTGTTATTAATCATTCAAGGGTGAGGACAGGTATATTTCAATCACAATTTCCCTTTATTTAGAAAGTATCAAAAAAATAAATAACTGAAAATTAGTGTCAGTTTTTTAGACAGCTGGTATTTAAACAAGGATTGGAAGAAAACAGGGCGAAAAAAGGGTACTGGTATTTTTAAGTTGTTATCTTGAGCCAAAAGTTCTTCTAAGACTTGGAGTGATTTCAACTGAGTTGTAATTCAAACTTATATGAAGCTTACAATGCACCTTCCACCGAGTTTTGCAAAGAGTCTATAGGAACTGTCAGGAGCAGAAAGATTACTTCACAGTAATGACTGTTGAATTGAACTATGCTTTTTGATGTTTTACTTTCTGAATTGAATTGTTGGACAAGATTAATTGCACACAGTGAGAGTTTTAAATGAATGGCTATGTAAAGCATTAAGTTTCTCTGTATGCCACTTGGTGGGGAGGGCAGCCAGGAGGTTTAAATGAATAAATGCATTTAATGTGCAAAATGCCTGGGCTAATTTTAAAACTCTTTTACTAACATCCTTTATTGAAAATAGAAACCTACTTTATTCGTCTGTCTTGGTTATATTGCTGTGGTTGAAGTAATTTAATATTCCTGCTTTCCACTAATCTTCTAGTTCAACAGAAGTAAACAATAGGTTTCATAAATTAAAAATACACTCTTCTGAACATGCTTATAAGATTAAAAAAAAACAAGGCAGTAAACATTTATGACTGAAACAAACTAGATTGTTCAAATACTGCCATGATGTATCATGTATATCAATATGGCACTGATATCAGTTAGAATGCAAACAAGGTTTTAAATGATGTGCCCCTTCATTTCAGCTGGAGAATCCGCTTCACACCATCTGCCTATCAGATGGTTAGGAACCAGGACTGCGTATTAATGCCACATGTTCGATTTTCCTCCTTCTTGTAATGGTTAGATTCATATTGCTAATAGCTGTGCATGAGCACTGTCGATGAAATTTCTGTGACGGTGGAGTGATGAGATATTTATAAGCCGCCTGTCTCCCTGAATAATCAGTAGGAAGAATGCCAGACATAAATAACTTATCAATTCCAGAATATTAATAATAACTACCATTGGCTATAATCTACTGCATCTTTAAAATGGTTTCTTCTAAATTTGGGTGAAGTGACATAGACTAATAAAAAGTCTATCATATAGAAGCTTTGCCTGCTTACTATCTCTTACATAGAACTCATTTTATTTAACCATTAGCTTTTGGGAAATACATTTTATATGGAATGTGATGTAAAAGTAGACAACATATCAAACATTTGGAAGTCATCTTGATGTCTTTGAAACCAAAGATCAAAGATTGGACCTTTCAAGTTAATGAGCAAACAAACAGATCAGAGAAAGAATTTGACAGCAATATGTCTCTTTTATTGATATTTATAATCTATAGTTGTAATCTACTCTTTATCACTAGGAGTACTAACTTATTTGAAAGAAATAGAATGGGGATATTTTTCCTTATTTTAGAAAGGCTGGTCGGGATTGTGTATGGCATTTGAAAGATTTAAAGGCTGTTTTGATAAAAGTTGAAAGCAGAAGAAAAATGCTATCTTTGTAAAGTAAAATAAGACTCTTAAGTGGTGACAATGCCTGCCTCTCTTCCAAATGATAAACCCATGGATTGGTTTTAGGATATTGAATTTGAAGTAGGGAAGGCTTTGTATCAATAGAGCACAGAGGGGAGATTTAGTGATTTTAAGATAAATGTGATCAATGTAGACTACTAAATGAAATGTTTAGATAGAGGCATGGGTTTTAGATTTCCATTTGTCAAGTGGCTAAATTCTCACTCCACACTGTTAGGTTGCTTCTGTCGTAGTTGCATTTTTGTGAGTAACTGAACAAGGGTAAAACTAGACATAAGGATATGATGGATATTCTGGGTTACTTGATAATATTTACTACCATTTGTGGAGGGCTTAGTATGTGCCCATGCTGTTGCATATATTATCTTGCCTTTATTCTCCACAACATCCCTATCAAGTCAGAATTGATATCTCTGTTTTCAAGATGAGAATTTTGAAGTCTTAGGAATTCTATAACTTGCGGCAGTATCCCAGATAAATTTGATGCATGTTGTCCAAAGTTTGTATGGCTTTTGGAGTGCTGCTTTTTAACCATCACGTATTTACCCTCTACATGATAGATAGTTTAGGTAACTAGTAATTTCCATGACAGTAACTAAAGATTTTAGCAGAGCATCAAGAAGTGAAAGTAAAAGAAATCTGTAAGCCAAGATTAAAAAAACCAAACTTTTAACAGTATGCGGTTAGAAAAGTAATACAGAATTTTCTCTGAAGGAGCAGGTCAGAATGAAGCCCACAGAAATGAGTTTGTATCATAATATGGACAACAATATGAAAAGTCGTGTTTTAAAATTCTGTGTAAAAGCCTATGTATTCTTTTAAATTGTAAATGTGGAGATAGGGAGATTTAATAGGAAAGAAAAAGAAACCTAAATCTTTTTGCATGATATAAGGCTTATGGTCTCTAACCTAGTTTTGATATACAATCCCTTTCGTGAGGGCCAACTGGAGGTCTGGCAGTGTACAAACTATGACTTACTATCCTTCCTGTGAAGGAAAATGTCTTTTTTTAACAAAATATTTCTTAGTCCGTTATCTTATTAGTGCCGAATGAGTTTTAAGAATACACTTAAGTGTCTCCATTGTTAATTACATTGGATTTAGAATGTTTTTTTAATATTCTTAAAAAATATTTATTTACTTGTGAGAGAGAGAGAGAGCAAAGGGCAGAAAGAGAAGGGGACAGAGGATCCCAAGCAGGCTCTGTGCTGGCAGCAGAGAGCCCAACATGGAGCTTGAACTCACAGACAGCGAGATCGTGATCTGAGCTGAGGTCGGGTGCTTAACCCACTGAGTCATCCAGGTGCCCCTGGATTTAGAATCTTTTCAAATAAAATGAAATTATTTCATATTTGTCTTGTCAGTTCAGTACGTGTTTCTGTTTTGGTGTACGAGATACTTTCACTGTGCTCTGAGAGCATAAAAAAGTGAGTTTGGTGAGGTAAGATAGGTGGGTTAATCATTCCTTAGTGTAAGAGATCATTCATTTGTTCCTTCCTCATATGATGATACACACACATACTCTATCTGTCTCTCTCTTTCTCTCTCTCTCTGTCTTATATCTATCTCTATATATTTGTTATGTTTCCCCCAATGAGAGAAAGAATTCTTACCAATTCAAGAATCCAAAGTGATTACCCAAGCTTTTCACTAACAGTTATTGTACATGCCAAATAGATTCATGCATGTAAGTGGTTGCTGGAGTTAGTGATGTACATGACTGCTGCATCAATAACATACCGATGTGCTGCATTACGTGGCTTACCTTTTCACTTCCGCTGTGGTAGGCCAAAGGCACACGAAGATTCATTTTTATTAAAGTCTGCATCCCACTAGAGCAGTACATCTCAAACTATGATTCCTTCGTCCAGCCTGATTTTGTGTTTTAACAAGTTCCCTTGTTGATTCTGAAGCACACTCACTTTTGAAAACAACTGTAATGATCTACTCAGTTAAGAAACTTCGATTATGAGATGCAGACACACTTTAGTGTAAATTACTGTCCTCAAATAATCTAAGGGCAGTAAGCCCTCAGAATCAACCTGTTTGTTGAAAGGTAAAAACACAGATTCCTCAGCCCATCCCAGACAGTCTGTGACTGTGTCCTTGGAGAAGATAACCTCTAACTACCATGCATGATGGCTGGATTTGATGTTGACTCTCACTTTAAGAAATACTGAATTTCCTAAGTCTGAGATAAAAATGGTTCATCTTGCTTGGGAAGAATTAAAAGCAGTGGTAAATTTGCAATATAATGTACTTCAAGGTGGGCTACTGAAGGAGGACATAACAAAAATTCTCACTTAGGAAAGGGTGAGTGAGGGGTGCCTGGGTGGCTCTGTTGGTTAAGGGTCCCAGGTCATGATCTCACAGCTCGTGAGTTCAGGCCCCTGATCAGGCTCTGTGCATCCAGCTCTCAGAGCCTGGAGCCTGCTTCGGATTCTGTGTCTCCCTCTCTCTCTGTCCCTCCCCTGCTCGCGGTCTGTCTGTCTGTCTCTCTCTCTCAAAATAAACATTAAAAAAGAAGAAGAAAAGGGTGAGGCAGGGAGGTAAATGTTATGGGTTCCCAGTATTTACACAAGTAGGCAATTCTTGGTTACATGAAAATGTGTTCACAGTTTGAATTCTCTATAAAGTATAGACCAAAAGCTAGACTTATTTTGTGAATTTATAACAATTTTTTTTTCAAAGACAACTTCATTTTGGAGCAAAATATACAATGGGACTTCTTTCTAAGAGCAAGTGGGGGGGGGGCCCGCCATTTGAGAATTACATCAGAGATTTGAAAGGGCCATTGCAAGGCCAACAGGAAGTGCAATAAATACAGAGGGCGGATGAGCCTTTTGTGATCCTCTCCAGCCCTAGGCAGATGTAGCTTGGGAGAGTCATGCTTTATATTAAATTAATGAAATTTGCTGCTCCTAATATATTCACATTGATTGTAACATAAACATAATGCTTTAAATTACTTACATAGATATTGTCAAAATAGTGACCATATTTCTCCTGTGGCTTTCCAAGTAGTCTAGTCTCAGAAGTGTTTTTTCATTCTGTGAGAATTTGTGGCAGGCATTGTGGTAGATGTTTGGGATACATATATTAAGGAAGTATTTCTGTCCTTTTGGTGTTATAACCTAGTTAGAGGAGCTAGCTTTAAGTGTAACCTCCCCCCCTCCTAAAAAAGAGCATTAAAGAAGTCAAGAGTTTCTCTGCTCAGATTGCACATTGTAGTGTCCTGAGGAACAGTAAACTCAACCCCAAAATATACAGATGCAGCAGTCCCAGCCAGAATCCTCATAGGGTAGGGCTCAGCTATTTGCATGCCTTAAAAGCTCCATGAGTGATTCTGATGCACAAAGGATGGTAGAGTCACATACACAAACCAGTGGATGGCTAGCTCTACTCTTGAGGAGTAGGGAAGGTCAGCTCTTTAAAAGAAGTACGTTTTGGAGTGCCTGGATGGCTCACGTTGGTTAAACGCCTTTCTCAGGCTCAGGTCATGATCTCAGTTTCTGAGTTTGAGCCCTACATTGGGCTCTGTGCTGACAGCACAGAGCCCACTTCAGATCCTCTGTCCCCCTCTCTCTCTTCCTGCCCCTCCCCTACTCATGCTCTTTCTCTCTCAAAAATAAAGAAAGAAATACATATATTTTTTTAATTTTGAAAGAAGTATATTTTGAGCTGATTCTTGAAATGTTGATAGCTATTTCACAGGTAGATTGAAGAGTTAGGAACCTGAGCTCACTTCTCCTAGAGCATAATATTTACACCATCAGATAAGGGACACAGGGGCTGGTCTGGGGTAGGGGCAGGGACAGGGATTAGGGATTAGGGAGCTTTTCTAGAAGTGGGAACAACCTGGACACAGTCTGGTTTGGAAGAAGGAATGTAGTCCATTTGAGGAAATGGGAGAAGGCTGAAGTGTCTATAGCACAAAGAGGAAGTGGGACCTGGGCGAACACACAGTGCTACATGGACAGACAGGGGGCTGAGCATGAAGGGCCCTGACAGCCATGTGAAGTGCCCCACTTGCTTCTAAGAGTAGGCATTGAATGTCATGATTGGATTTTCCTTTCTACAAGATTATGTTGACTGCTGTATGAGTAGTAAGAGGTTGGAAACGGGGAAAGGGGAAGCTGTTGAGAGGCTATTGCAGGACTCCACTGAAGAAAAGGCAGCAGCTGGCACTAGAGGGAGCCGGGAAAATGGAGAAAATTGCTTGAATTTGAAAGCTATTAAAGTGTTAGAATTGTGAGCCAGGTGAGTTAGTGGAACTAAAGTCAGCAACTGCTGAAAATGTCATAGTTTTTTTTTTTTTTTTTTTTGCTTTCATTAAACCAGACTAACAATTCAGTATTTAAAAGTATTATAGCCTGGGTGGTTCATTTGGTTGGACATCCCACTCTTGATTTTGGGTCCATTCATGATCTTGGTGTCATGGAATCGAGCCCCACGTTGGGCTCCATGCTGAGCATGGAGTCTGCCTGAGATTCTCTCTCTCTCCGTCTCTCCCTCTGTGGCTCTCCCTCCTTCTCAAATAAACATAAAAATAGTGCAGTACTTCTTATAAAAAATTATTAGATAGTTCAGTTTTATCATGTATGGGTCACACACTTCTAGGAGTCCCCCTTATCTGCAGTTTCCTTTCCTCAGTTTGGTCAACCATGGCCTGGAAGCAGATGATCCTCTTTCTGAAAAATCATCAGAAGGTCAATAGGAGCCTAATGCCAGGTCACAGTGCTTGTGTCATTCACCTTACTTCATCTCATCATGTAGGGAATTTATCATCTCACATCATCATAAGAAGTGTGAGTGCAGTACAATGAGATATTTTGAGGGAGAGAGAGACTGCATTCACATAACTTTTATTACAGTATATTGTTGTAATTGTTCTATTTTATTGTTGTGAATCTCTTTCTGCCTAATTTATAAATTAAAGTTTGTCATATGTATGTATGTATAGAAAAAAAGCATGGTATACCTAAGATTCAGTACTATCTGTAGTTTCAGGCATCCAATGGGGGGGGGGGTCTTGGAACATGTCTCCCCTGGATAGAGGGGGAACCACCGTATACCTTTTGAAATTTGTATTAGAAATGTAAAACCGTGGGGATAAACTGCCAAGTGGACAAGTAGAAGAGAACCATTCATAAGATCAGATAAATAAAATTATAAAAAAATATTTTTAAAAGTCAAGGGTTAAAGAGAGAAGTAAGATTCTTCTAGCTAAGGGGGCTATGGCCAGTCCACCATATCCTGCAGGAATCATGGCTAGGACTGGGCTTTTTGAGGAACTAGAATACCTAGTGTTTAATAGCATGATGTGGCCTTCTTCACATAGTCTATCTCATTTAATCCTCATATTATCCCTTTGTGAATAGAATGAATTTACAGGTGAAGAAACAATATTCAAAAAGGCTTTATGGCTGGTCTAAGGCTATATCATGCATAGTTATGTTTCAAATTCAGTAGAATTTGATTCAGATCTATATAATAATAACAGTCAGATCTCAAGTTGTAGTTTTATCTTCCTTATTTGAATACAAGATATACCTGCTGCATAAAGCAAAGATAAAGACCCTGGAAGTGTTATACGGTAGAGATGAGGCCACACGGGGTAATGAAGGGAAGGGACACGTAGGATAGTCACATTTGTGACAGGCAAAATCGAGGAAGAGAGAGTTGCTGGGAAACATGAGAATTTTAACAGGAAAGAAAATGTTCTGAAACACCTTTGAAGGAAATGAGTAACTGGGGAGTAAATTCAATCATAGGAAGATGAGAGAATCCGTTCAAGTTGGGACTTAAAAGGCAACAAATGTACAGTGTAGACCCAGATGAATTCTTTGAGTTTACATCAGTGCCTTTTTAGAGGGTGGTTATCAGTTTTTCACTCAAAGATCCATTCTGAAGGTCTTGTTGCATTGGGCTAAAAGGCCTCTTTGGTCTGATCTGAAGGAAAGGTGAGCTCTCCTAACATCTATAAAAAAAAAAAAAAGCAGAGATTTCTAGGGGGAAAAAAAGACTTTCTTATAATTTCCGAGGCTGTAACATTTGCTGTAGAAACTAGAAGCGATGATTAGTGGGGAGGAAAAGAGGAGAGAGGTGTTCAGTCTCTAATCCACCAGCTGGGAGTGGAAATAAATCACACAGATAAATTCAAACCGAGTTGAAGCACCGTAGTCAGAAACTCTGAAGCAGCCATAGCAAAAAGAGTATGGGGAGCAGGGATATCTATATCCTCTCCTAGACTGCTAAAGTTTCAGAATTAGGGGAGATTATTCAGGTATTGCAGTGTCTGCCATTTTACAGGAGAGGGATGCCAGGATAAAGTGAACTCACTTGGTAAAAGTTCACACGTTTAAGGAAAGCAAACTACTCCCTTCCTCCAAAACCTCTCTGGCTATCTATAGCCTGTACATAAAGCATGGCCTTAGCTTTCTGCTCTTCCATCATCTGGCCTCAAATTCTATTTCTAGTCTCATGTCCATTCCTATCTACCTCCTGTTCTCTGGATGAACAGAGGTGAACTGTTCTGGACAAACATGGCACAGTGGTTAAAAGTGTTAACCCTGGGGCTAGAAGGCTGGGGGATGAGAGGTCAGGGAAGTGAGCTGTGGAGCAAGGCCATTCCAGACAAAGGGAGTGGTATGTGTGAAAGCACAGAAGAAGCAGGGTATGTACGCATATTGGTGGCATGTTCAGGTAGCTGGAGGGGGGCCTGAGGACGCGGAAATGGAGCGATTAGGTAGGTTTACATTTTTTAGTGAAAGGTTTTATGAATTGAGCTGAGCAGTTCAGACTCCCGCCTCCAGGCAGCTGTAGAGGATTTTAAGCAGAGAATAACATATTCTAATTGATCTGTTTGAGAGAGAACTCTGGATGCATTTCTACTCCTCTCCTTCTATGTATGAATTATGTCTCTGCTAATATTTGGTTTGAGAGTTTACAGTGCATCCTCCCCATTATATCAATGTTGTTTCATTGGCTAGTCGGGAATGAATATATGTTATCAGAGTGTGGCATGAAGGAATCAGATCCTCTAATATGTTTGTATGTGTGCTCTACAAAGTACATGGACTACTACATGAAAAGATCAGAATGTGAATTACCTTGTTTTTAATTTATTCTGTTAAGGTCTGACAGCAGCAGCTGCAGCAGCGGCCGCTGCTACCAACGCAGCCATCGCCGAAGCAATGAAGGTGAAAAAAATCAAACTGGAAGCCATGAGCAACTATCATGCCAGTAATAACCAACATGGAGCAGATTCTGAAAATGGCGACATGAATTCAAGTGTTGGTAAGTTTTATGTTCACGGAAACTTTTGTGATCATGTCGCTACCAAATTACTTTCTTTTTCAGAACAAAACTATTCATTTTTAGCTTCAAACACAGTGTATATTTTGGAGATACGATTTTGTCCCTCTAACAGCATGCACTCTGACTAAATAATTAACGACCTAATTTTTTGCTATACCATCAACTTCATGTAGGCAACTTCTAACAGTTCACATCTTTTGTACCACAATTAAGTGTTAATAATCAGAATTTTAAAAGATTGATTACGGGTATGGTGACAAGAATATTTACAAACAAACCCATACTTTATCTTTTTGATTCCTAATGGATGTGTTATCAAATACGTTTGCATCGGCAGTGGAACATATAAACTTAACCCTTTCATGTGTTGCCAAGAATAAGAATAATGTTGACAATTCATTCTTTCTATAAACAACTATAACCAATCTTTCTCGTCGTACATGTACAACTTTGAATTCTCTTGATTTTTTTTTTCTTTCATGAGATGTGGAGAAAGAGAGGAAAAATTAATAATCACCATTTAAACCAAAACCAACACCTTTCTCTTCGCAGAATTCGTTTGAGTAGTTTGTTTTTTCAAACACAACTTCAAATGTGAGTTAACTTTTTTATTGATGATATCTTTAGCATCTATGTGTTGGTGAGATAAAACATTGTATTCCGCCACTGCACTGTATTGTTTCTCTTTAAAATGTAGAAATCCTGCTCAAGTTATAATTTAACAAGAGAAATGTGGAGACTACAAGAGATGTGTAAGATACTATATCCAACATATTTTCATGAAGGATGCAATAATTTATGGCAGTTCAATTAAATTTTCTTTTCCATGCAGTATGCTAATAGATTATTTCTTTAGATAATCAGCAGCTCTCTACTTTCTGTCTAATGTCAGATAGTTAAGGGCATGTAAGGGATTTCAGTAATAATCATTCATACAACAGTTCCATGGAAGCATACACTAGATGTGAATGTTCGAGTAGGGAGTAATTTCTAAATATATACACAAAACACAAACTACCGTTGCTTCAGTGATGCCAAAGGGTGGCTTCTAATGTAAAAAAGGAAAAAAAAAATAAATAGAATTTTTCCATAGCACCACACAAGAGAAGTAGCAAAGGCGTGGCAATAATGCGTTTGATTTGAGAATAGGTTATAAAGAAAGTGGTGGCAATTCTTAGAAGGTTGAAAAGATGTGAAAGAGAGCCAAAGCCATGGCTTTACAGCTGGAAGGGATGAAGAAAAACATGAGGGCTTGCATTTGCAGTGCTCCTAGGGACAGGATGGAGGGCAGCGGGGTTGTTAAGGTCGTGGTTCACACACATAAATTCAGACTTTTAAAGACTAAAAACAGTTTTGAAGTAAAGTGAATGAATTATAATTCTCTTTTTGGAACTCTCAAGTACATTTTTTTAAATAAGCAATCTCTTGCTTTGGCCTATAAAGTAGAACAAAATTAGACACTTTTAAAAACAAGTAATTGGCCACTATAAATTTTAGTTACCATTGCAAAACAATCTGGAATGTTTTTAAAAATTTAGAAGAGTGAGCCTTTAATGCAGGCTGTTCTTAATAGCTGGTGTTGGGAGGAGGAATATTTAAATTAGGCAATTTAATAATGTTGAAAACAAAAGATATTAAAGCATGATATCTCTGTTTGAGTTTCCTGAGCAGCAGAGGAGAAGTTGACTTTGGAAAAACCAATAGGCATAAGATAAGGAGAACATGGCTCATAATTAGGCATTGGCATACATTTAATTCTTGACATTATAGACTAACACTTGCCTAGTGACCAAATTGTGGTTTATGGGCTGCCGTGATGACTTAAAAAGGAAACAATTTGAATTTTCCTTTTTGTGTAGTTGGAAGAAATTATCACTTTTCTTCTATCAGGGTATTTAGTTGGTAGTTTAGATTGTTTTTTAGTTTTGACCCCCGCCCCATCCAACACCAATTTGAGTCAAGAGCAGAAGTTTGAATTTTCCTACAGAGTCTTAATATTTTTAGAGTGTGTTAACATTGGTGCTACTGCTAGTCTTTTTTTTTTTTTTTCTTCTTTTTTTTTTCAACTTTTTTTTAATTTATCTTTGGGACAGAGAGAGACAGAGCATGAACGGGGGAGGGGCAGAGAGAGAGGGAGACACAGAATCGGAAACAGGCTCCAGGCTCCGAGCCATCAGCCCAGAGCCCGATGCGGGGCTTGAACTCACGGACCGCGAGATCGTGACCTGGCTGAGGTCGGACGCTTAACCGACTGCGCCACCCAGGCGCCCCTCTACTGCTAGTCTTGAGGCATGTAGATCATTTCTGTTAGATATCTGTAGCTGATTTGGGAGTAAAATGTTGTCATTGTCATTTTTTATTCTTTTCTCAAATACCACTGCCCTCTAAGAATTTATGATTTATTATACTTCCAGAGCCCATCCCCCTCCTTTTTCTAGACATCAAGACAGGAAAGTTTGGTGGAGGGGTAGGGGAGGAAGGGGAGGGAAAGTCCAGGGCACCATGGGGTTGAGCCTGCACAGACCAAAATAGTGGCTGAACAGAGCAGTTGCTTTATCTGGCCCCCAGTCTTCTAAGATTCTGCCAGCAGTCCCTCTCTCCTGGTAAGTGTTCAGCAATTACCTCTTCTGTGGCTTTGGGAAGTTCTGTAAACTTTCTGAGCCTAACATTCCATATCTGGAAAATGGCATAATAATATCTACATCATGAGAACTAAAGGAGATCCTATTTGTCAAGTGTTTCTCACTTCCTTTCTTGCTTCCTTCCCTGTTTTTCTACTCTCTGTTAGGTGTCTATTAAGCTGCAGGCCTATGGGTAAATTTTGGGGGGAGCTGTTGTGTGCATTTGATTGTCACTCATTTGGATTTTGTTGTGCATTTGATTGTCACTCATTCTAGTAACATCAAATGATGATAATACAGTCCCGGCGCTCAGGGGGCATACAGTTTATGGGGGGGGGGTGGCTACATAAGTAGGCAGTCATAACAGGATGTACTACATCCGGGAGCTTCGGCGGGCATGAGGTGCTTAGGAAGTGGTACTGAAGCAGATGAATTCCAGGAGGGATCCCAAGAATCTCAAAGGCCTATATTTCAGAATACAAACTTACTACTCTCATGAATCTATCAATTGTCTCTTTGAAGGAGTGAAACCCCTCAGAGAGGTGCTACTTACATGATGTATCGTTGCTGCTCAGCCATGCCCAAATACAGTGACGTTTTTGAAATCAATTCAGGTTTCTTTTTTTCTCTCATACTCCTCTGGCTCGCGAGTTCTGTTCAAAGTTTTAGGCTTTCCTATGTAGGAACATTATTACCCCCCCACCGCCACCCAGGTCGTAAGGAAATCCTTATTGCCCCAGAGAACAGATTTTGGTTTTGCCTGGTTTGATTCCATTTAGTGAGGTGAAGAGAGATTTTTTATTACACATGACTCCTTTTGGTTCTTATTATGAATTGTAAAAATTAGCCAAAAAAAGGTGTTTAAAGAAATCTGTGACACTGATACATAATTATTTTATGTCCCAACTTTACATGGTAACCTTGAGCTCACATCTCTCCAACAGAATGATCACTTTAGGAAGAAGTGAGGACTTCAGGATAGATCCGAGGGAGGCATCAGCACGCTGAGTAAAATATATGGCCGTGTCTCCATTCTCCCTCATCCACAATCAATTGGATTCTTTTAGTTTAATATTTACTTGCTAAGATGAGATGCTAGTCTGCATGGTGATAAACAGTCTGCTCCTGGCATCTGAAGGTGACCTGTCAGTTCATATGGACAAATCTCCTGCTTACTGAAATGTACAAAATAAATCATTAAAGCAGGCAGGTGCTCATTCCCAGATTTAAATCACCATAGATTTATGATTTGAATTAATGCTTCATTTGGCCATAGAAATAGATGCTGAGACAAATGATATGCACTGGTTGGGGTTTCCATACTGTAGCCATCCTGATATTGATTACTGAGATGTCTTTGCAATCTCTTGTTTATATCAAGTACTATCTTGTGACAGGTTGGCTGATATGAGCTACATCGCAGATAAGAAGGAAAAATGTCCTGGATTCTTTTTAGTGGCAACACTATCCACAACATACAGGCCAGATAAATTGCTATTTTTTTGCTTTAAGGACTGATCTACATAACCAGCTTAAAAAAATGCCGTTTGGAAATTGGGACTGGGATATTGGAAAGGGAGAATTTAAAACCGGTGAACCCAAGGTCAATTCCATAGTATCTATAGCTGTGTTTTTATCTGCTTATCTTTTTTTGAGCATCATGCACATTTTTGAGGATACTAAATTAATCACAATCGATTTAATCTAAATAAAGGAAACTTATTTTTACTTCTAGTTTTTAAATGCTATATAAATATTGACATAGTGAGCATCTCAGTAGTTTCTATGTTATTTAAATACTTGCTAAACCTAGTATCTTATTCCCTTAACTAATGACAACAAAGGAAATGACTCTTTAAAGATAAATACATTAAATATTATTCCCAAGTGCAAGACTTTGTGGACTATAATTTACCAAGAGGCAGGAAAAGACTGCATTTTTACCTTCTCTTAACATTTTATTTAAGGAAAACACTATGTACACAGTTTAAAGAATACTCGGAGGATTTAAGAGGGACCTTTGCCACTAGCTAATATCTGACTCATAGAACTGGTAAACAGCTATCAACAATAGTAGATTGCTTGCTTAGTAGGAAATGAGTTCATATCTATTCAAAATGTGATCTCAAAACAGATGTCCCAAGAAAATCTCATTGTTTAAACTATAGGCAGAACCCCCTAACTGCTGTTATTTCTTTAAGGAAGTGAAGTCATCTTAAGACTTCAGAATGTCTCTCTGAACACTGTGGAACACAAGCAAGGGGACACTGATGCAGTGATCCACAAACTGAACGCATTTCACATGCCCAAAATGTACAATTCGTTTTCATTTTCTTAAACTTGCGATAGTTAACAACGATGTAGGAGGTTCAAGTAAACACAAGAACTTGAGTTTGGGATGAACAGCTGTGTTCTTCCATGATATTCCTTATTTGTTATTTCTGTCCATCAACCAGCAACAATAACAACAGCAACAACAACAAAAAATGAGTGGGGGAAAAAAAAAAGCCAGGCAGATAGGAGATAAAATTATCTTACCCAGCTGACCATCCCCTTATCTTTTTTTTTTTTAAACCATTCCTACAGAAGTAGAATAGTTTATACCATAGTCATTTCCTTTCTTCTAACTCACGTGTGTATTTGGAAGGAAAAAATTAATTTTATGATCTCAGGAAAAAGTCTTAGAGACCTTGAGAAAGCAAATAAAAGGAAACTGAGAACACAGGCCACCAAGCAGAGCTCTGCAGTTGCACATTGGATCCTCTGCCTTGGCAATGTTAATGAACCTCAAATCCTTCCTATAATTAGATGAGGGAATTGCTTATATTTTCAAACAGATGATGCTGCTATAATGAAACGATTGACAGGGAATTTAAGAGTGTCTACAGTAGTCATTTGGTTTCTGTTATAAAAAAAAAAAAGTTTAAAAAGAAGATTGGCTTTAGACATAGGTCCTGAGAGAGGTAGTAATTTACATAGCATGCTATGACAGGTGTCTTTGTATAGTAAGGAAATAAAATGGAAGACTAGAGAAATGATGGGCAGGTACAGCAATTTTTTGGGGAGGGGTGTCCTATGCTTATTCTGCTTAGGTTCTTTAAAAGGGGCCGAGGCTCAAGAGATGGAGCCGGATTGAGTGCACAGCTGTAACTGCTGATGAGCTAATTGCTCCTTATCTCTCAGCCCCATTCATCTTCATTTTTTACCAATTACTGAGAATTATCTGTGTTCTCAGTTGGATATGAGAGTTAATCCTTTTTGGTTAAGCTGGCAGTACTGTGAGCAGATTCCAAATCGGAGGGTGAAAAAGCCAGAGCCAGCTTGCTCTAAAAATGTCTCCAGTTCAATTACAGTATCACTGATTCATAAGAAATTTGCCATTGTTTAACAGATTTAATGTGGAAAGTTTTTTTTTTTCAAACTTTCTTAATGTTTCTCTGCCTAACAATGATTTGTAAGATCCTTCTTCCTGTCTGATGAGTAAATTTAACAATATTAACAGCCAGGATCTTGTAAACATGGAAACACACACAGGACTACCCTAAAAGGCCAAAAAGATTCTGACATGTGAAATGAGAAATATTTTAGAACTGATAGCTGTCAATTTATATATAAACACTTTAAATCAATGCTTTTGCCCTGTGACTTCACATATGGTGAGGGAAGTATATCCAAACATAAACCTTTTCACAAATGTCACATTAGTGGAATTTTAATGGAAGGACCACATAAGCATCTCTTAAAAGTGTAGGAACTGCCATGGTTTGTAATTCAATCGATTGTGAATAAGCCATATGGTTCACATCATTCTCTATGCAAAAGATGTCTTCATATCCTGACATTTCACACAAAATTGGTTACCCCAACATTAAAAAACTAAGAAGTGGTAAGCTGCTCTTTCATAAATTTTAATGCATTTGTGGGTATTTAATATTTCTGGCATTTTCATCATTATATGTTTTAAGTATGGTTATCTAATGTGAAAATATAAAGAATAAACAGCTAACTTGAAACAAAATTATCAAAAATCACTGTCTAAAATTTAAACATCTTCTAGCATGACCAAGATAAGTCCTTTTAGATGCATTCACAAACTGAGGTGGGAGAGCAGGAAGCAAAATATGTCAGAAGACTTTGCTTCAAGTAATAACACAGCTAATAAATAACATAGCTACTTAGATAAGTCTCTTAATTTCTCAGTTTTCTTATTAATAAATAAGCAGCTCGACGCTCAGTTACCTTCTTAGCTCTAACATTCTTTGATTTTTCAAAACACCATAGAAGATAAAAGGCAAAAAAGTATACTTTATGGTGATTTCTAAAATAAAATCTAAACCTAAAATAACATAAATGTCCAAAACAAGGCACCATTGAGTATATTTTAATACATAATTTCACATATAACTGTAACCATTACATATAATACGTAAGGGTAGAACATATTTATTTTGAATGTAAGAAAAAAAGATGATATAGAATTTTATACCCTTATACTGTGTGTATGTGGATACATATATATATATATATATATATAGCTATATATATATGTATCTATATATCTATATATATATCTATATATAGATATGTGTATCCATATATAGATATATATATATCTCCATTTCATTAGAGTTGGAAGTAACTGGACAAGAATTTATGTTGTAATGTTCTTGTGGAAGAATTATGAATAGTTTCACAAAAAATATAAGATGGCTTTAAATTAGATGATTTTAAAATGACATGTGAGTGTGTTATAAACTAGTCATTTTATTAGGCCCTTTTTTGTGATTTTCTCTAGAAAGTGGATGGCATCATTTTCCATTTTCTGTCATGACATTTTTGATCTTTATTTGGTTATACGAAAGAATAGAAACCCCAGTGATCATAACAGGTGACTGTGGAAAAAAATACATTTCTATTTTGAAAAGAACACTTTTCTCATTAAAAAATTTTTGAGCATCTTTTTCTGAATCCATGCTTATATATTAATAAACTCATTAGAGTTTGATCAGTAACAAGAACTAGCTTCTTGTGTAAATTATTAAATATATTTCACGGCATAGATAAGTGGAGTGCAGAGAATGTTTCCACTTTTTGTTCAGTGTTTGCTTCATTTTCCTGAAGTTTTTTAATTTATGTGGACAGTTGAAGAACATAATTAGAAAATATTAGCCTAATGTTTTTGCTTTAGTTTTAATATTGCTTATTCCTACTAATGACAGGATAATGAAGTAAGCCTGATAATTCAAGCATTTCATATTAAGAAATGTAAATTGAATTATTTTAGTTGGTGCTCTACTCTTGTAATCATAAGACATAAGGAAATGGGATTTCTATCTACTTGGATATGTTGTATGGTAGACTCTACCACATTCCAGGAGATTGAGAGCATTTATTACAGCCTTGGAAATGCGAATTTCATTGAGGAGAGCCCTAAAATGATCGTCGTCAGTCCACACCAACATGCCATGGTGTTTAAGTAAACTTTAAAAAATAAAAGATAGTGGGAGAAAGCATTTCAGTTTAAAATAACCTCAGGCCTTACTTAATCCTTTTAATATCAGATAACTCATTTTATTCATTAATATGATTATTTCATCTGTTTTATATTTTAACTTCATATGATATATGATGAAAATAAATCTTCAACTTTGTGATCTGTAAATTATAATGTTTAGTGATATAAATTTTCTAATATCTCAGGATGGTCTGATAGAAGATTTATTCTTTGAGGTGTCACTAGGGTGTTCATGTCCAACATCAAGTTTATAAGTGTAAACCCAGGGCCCCTGTCGCCAGACCTAGTGTTTCACATTTGTGTGACTGTGTTTCTTCTCTAAAGTGTCCAAATATTCCCAAATTGTACAAAGCTATTTGTATGAATCATGGCGTGTCAAATGGAATACAAAATGGAGTAACTAAATGATAATAAGTAAATAATATAGTAGTTGACATAAATGCCTAAAAATGGCCATTCACTGAGAATGAAATAATGCGGCATACATAATCTTCCAGACTCTTGATGCCTCCATCCCCCCCCACCCCCACCAGTGAACCTCCATCATTTGGAAAATAGGAAAGAATAGAGGATTTAAATATGGTTTTCTTTAACAGCAGGTTATAATGGAAACACAGACCCTTACATTCAGTGCTGAGAGAATTACCAGTTTGATAATGATTAGGAATGTTGTTATTAAAACAGTATGTGCAGTTCATTTTCAACAGTTTTGAATTAGAGTCTGCACTAATGAAACGGATACGGTTTCCTTCACAAAGGGCAGATCTGTTAGTTAATATCGCTGCAGCAGTGCCTCGCAGACCATGCCTTTAGCTCTATTTGTATTTCACAGCATGATAAGCAAAGAGTGTTGATTTTCAAGGATCCTGCTGATGAAAGGTAATGGCATTATTACATCTTTATCTCAAAAGCAGAACTGAGTGGTAAATGATTTTTTTTCTCTGTTGCACAAAAGATTTCTTGGTTAGAAAGCCTTTTTTATTTCTTTACTCATTTTAGTCTTGGAAATGATATGTTATTATTTAATGTCTGCACAGCAAGCTTGAAAGCACCTAATAGCGAATGGATTGGAAGTGAAGTGCCTCCTGCTCACAGATATGGATCTTCTCAGTCACACGCTGTACCAGCTGTCATGCCAGCCATACTGCTGTGATTTAATTAGTCTGTTTATGTCCTTTCTAATAATATTTCCATCTCTATGAAAGGGCAAATGCGACAGGGACTTTTTCCCTTTCTGGTTCTGCAGACTGGAGAATGTGGCCTACATCTGATATGTGGGGGCACAGGATTGAATGACCATTCCTGTCACTTCAAGCTGTTGATAAATTGTTCAGCCAAGAAGTGGACTTACTTCCTTGGGGTCATTTGTAGTCTCGGAGTAATAATCTGCATAGGGACAAAGAAGAGAGGATATGTGTGTACGTGTGTGTGTGTGTGTGTGTGTGTGTGTGTGTGTGTGTGTGTGTGTATGCAGGTATTGAAAAGTTAGAACAAATTATAAGAAAATGTGAGCTCTGTATTTTTATCAACACTGTGCATGTTTTTGGCACATATTTAAGTCTTCTTGTCAATTGAGTTCTTGCAACATTACAGGAGTTCAGGAATTCACAGGAAAGTTTTGCGTTTTTCCTAAATGAAAATTCAAAAGGCAAGTTATCCCTGTGAAATTTTACATGTACAGCTACATTGATTGGGATATTTGGGAAAAATCTCTGTTTTGTACAATGTATTACATGTCAGGATATTCAGGGAAAGAAAGCTTCCCTATATTTAGAGAACATTTAATAATCACATTTTTACTTAAACTTTTCCCCCAAAATATATTTAGCTTAAAAAGATAGCTTGAGCTCAAAACAAACTCACTCCACACACAAAATCATGCAACAAAGCATAAATTAATAAACAAATATAAAGGTGATATGACTTTATCAAATCTAATATGGTGATTAATAGTTTATACTCAGGCATTATGTGTGTGCCATTTGAGGGATTCAAGGGTACTTTCAAACCCAGTGACCTTCTGATCATTCTCTAGTCTGCCTTAGGATTCTAAATCTGTGATGTTTTATGAGATACAGATCCATATAATGGATATGGGAGAAAAAAAGGATTTCTGAAACCAGTTTCAATTGTTTCTATTTCATTCATGTTTGTCTTAGAAACAAAAAAGTCTGTATCATTTATAGCAATCTGTTAATCAATTAGTTCTATGTGTTTTAGTCTGCTTTTTAGAAATAGATTGCTTTTCTTTATTTCTCCATAATTTATCTTAGTGCTTGAAATTGTGTTCTAGGGTCTTCTGAGCTCTCTTCTCTCTGGGATATCTTGCTTTTGCTTGTGTTGTTCTGTTTTTCCTCTCTCATTCTTTACTTTTGGATAACTCAACTACATTTTTGGAGCAGAGCTTATTAAAACAACAGGTATATATATTGGAAATATAAGTCCAATATTCTGTTATGTAAAAATATCAAGGTGAAAAAATGCTAACCTTATCAAGATACTCAAATTGTTTTCAGTGATTTTCTTTAGCGAGCTCAGTGTCAGCCTTCTAGAGTTTTAATGCACACAGGTATGTATTTACTTTTTTTGTTCTTTCATATCTATTATTGGATAATAATAACCTGTGCCTACATCAAGAGGAAAGGTCACATTCTAGAATTTTTAAAAAATAAGTACATCAAATGAGCATTAGGATTATAAAATTTCTTATTTCTCTTAATAAATGAGAGCATTATTTTTATTCCTTTAGATTCAGATTCCTCTTCTTGATAATATATGGTCTTAGCAATTAGATAGGTAGATCTCTCTCTTTCCTCTCTCTCTGTCTCTCTGTCACACACACACACACACACACACACACACACACACAGTCACTCATACTTATATCCTGGTATTTCAGCTTTCAAGAATCTCTCCTTAACTTTTTACAGGTATAAACTAAATTAACTAAACACATTTGCTTAATTATTTTATTTTCTAAAACTGCAGAAATCCTTATTTGGCTATCTTTCACTGAGGTGTAATCTCCCTGTGTTCTACATTGGCTATACTGTGGAAACTAAATGCTGGTGATTAAGTTATCTTGACGTGAACCATTTTGATGCTTTGAAAAAACTCACCACGAAGCATTTGATGGTATTTTTTATTAATTGGATAAATGAATTGTGAGATGTGTGATTGCATGATGATGTACTCATTTAGTTGTTGCTTTTTGCTTTTACTAATCTCTGTCATATTGGATTTATAAATGGAATGGAGTGACCTTTGAAACTGTGATGGAAATGAAGAGATAAACACAACTTGAAAGGACAAACCAATTAATATCAATGTGTTTGTTACACATACATGAGGAATTTTAATCCCTTGCTCTCTACAGTAAGTTTGTGATTCATTTGTTGGGTAAAGGAGCACATGTTTTGGTAGACACCGATTTTAATCTTTTTTTTTTTTTTCTAAAATGTGTACTTTTATATGACAGCATTGTGTATATGGCACAATTAGGTTTTCTTTTTAGTGCATGAAAATTGGTACTGCCTTTGGAAGGTGTGACAGTATCCCTTTTTAATAAGAAAGCAGCTATGTATATACATATATTCAAACATATATGCATATAAGATATTCGTTTATATGCACATTGTATGCTTTTAAATGAATATTGTAATCCTAATTGTAGTAAATTCTTGAATAGACCCTTTTCTTGTAAATTTGGACTTATAACTAATCCTTTCCATTGTCCATAGAATAGATTTAGATTTTTTCTAAAAATCCTGATGCAGGGATCACAAATAAAGTATGTAGTGTTTTAACCTGTTGACCTGTAATGTTAAAAAATATTGCTCAAAATCAATAAATATATTTGAGTATGCTTTTAAAATAAAATATGAGTAGCCATTTATACTTTCTTCTTACCTTGTACTTTGTCCTTTGCCTTTCCCATTTTTCTTTTTTTTACCTAATTGGGTTTATTTTCATTAAAAAAATCAAGTTCTGCTGTAGTGTGAATTTTCGAACACTTGTACATTCTATCCCCTTTAATAGCTTAATTATAGAATATAATCAATTTAATATACAGGTTTTGAAATATTGCCATTGATGCACAACAAGGAAAAAAAGTAATACAAGCTTGACATTTTAAAACACCAGCATTGAAAGACTTTCACTTCTAATTGATTTTTAAAAGAGTTCCCTAGAAATGTGAGCTCAGAAATGTTTATAACAGCTTTGGCAACATTCCAAAATGTTTACCACAAAGTGTAACTCAGCAGTTTCTGAGTTCTCTCATCAACTAAGAAAGATGTGTCCCATAATTGGCTTAATCTGTGTTGATATTGAACCCCCCCCATAGACGTTATGTTTTTAAAGACATAAATTCTCAAAATGATTACTTCACAATAAGAAGTGTTTTTACTTTCACCAGAGAGAAATCTTTATCAAGAAAGTTATGGATGATACCTTTTATATTTTTCTGAAATTATATATTTTCTTCCCCCCTCCTTTACAAAAATATATTGACCTTCAACACTGATAAATCTGACAAAAAGGTGATTTCTTTTTAGATATGTTAATATTATAGCCCTCCTATGGTTGATTGTAGGTATAAAAAACTTCCTCAGACAGCTAAAAAAAATTAATGGATATGACATCCATTCTATTTTAACAAGCAAGCAGACCAAAATATGAGGAACATTGACCACAAGCAATTACTTTAAAAGGCTACTGCTAAGTATTTCAGGAAAAATGATTCTGTTGGCTAGTTGTTTGTCAGTTCCTGTACTTTTTTTATTGATTGCTTTTGAATATATAGCCCCATGATTGAAAATGTTGCTGGTAATATCTTCTCTTTATGGTGCCCACCCTACTTCCTGTGATTGATAAGAAATAAATTTACACACAATGGATATAAAGTTTATTTAGATCTCTACTTTCTGATAATAATTTTGTAGTGTGAAGTTTCTGTGAAACTTAGTCATAGAGTAGTCAGAACCTTTTTAACTCTTTTGCTCTTCCCGGTTCTTTTATTATTGTGTGCGATTTTCTCAAGATGTGATTAAGCACAATAATGTGATATTTCAAAGTATGATGAGCCAGAATGCTTACTTATTTGTAAGCATTTCTTTTTGAGATGAAATCTGTACCATAATTGTACAACATCTATTTATTTCCCTAGGAATCTGGAATGATTGGTGGTTTGAAATTTCCACCTTATAAACTTATGCAATACAGGCAATATTACATTTAGTCAATAACCAGGACTTCTGATTAGATAAAAATCACTAGTGATGAGAAGTAAAGGTGGAAAAATAATGAATAAAAAAAGAAATTTATAGAAAAAATAGGTGAGGAAGTCGTCTAGTAGATAGTGCTACTTAATTTGTAGAAATAATTCATTGCCTAATAGAAGTTGCATCTGAGAAAAAGGTTTGCATGAAAATCTTGCCCCTCAATATCACAATCGCATCTGTTTTGCCTCCAAATTCCAGCTCTAACACCATATTAGAAACAAACATTTAAATGTTATATTTTCTAAACATATATACATATATAAGATATATGCATATATGTTTGCCTCCTATTACACTATTGAGAGCCTAATGGCCTATTTTCCTGTGATTTAGGTTGAAAGAAAAGAAAACGAAACAAAATGAAAACCTTGAACACAATGCAGTTGAACATCATTTTCACTTTCTTACAACCATAGGTACTCTCTCAGTAAAGTCATGTTTGACCCCAAATTCTAAGATTCACATATACTAATCTTCATGCCTCTGGCTTTCTACTGATATACCAGTTTCTTTTCTGTTAATCCTCAGACTTCCTCAAACTTGTGAGTACTCTTCAATATTTACTGCTGTCCCCCAAAGAAGTTTTGGTGGGGTTGTTGGTATGGAGGGAGAGAGAGAAAGAGGGAGGAAACAAGGAGGAGAACTTATAAGTGAAAACCGAGAAGCAGTACAACTTTGTGGTTCAGCGTTGAGTTGAGAACACGGAACCTGGTACCTCACTGCTTCGGTGCAATGCATGGCTCTGTTCTTTACTACTACTCTTATGACATTTTTGTGTCAAACTCCGTCTGTGTCTCAGTTTCCTCATCTCTGTCATACATATAACAATTATAAATATTTCATCAGGTTCTTTGGAGATGATTTGGGTTAAATTCATTCGCAGAATACAACCTGACACCTTGTAAGCACTGTAAAAAATTTATTAAATAGAAAATAAAAATCAAATAATAAAATGTACACACACACGTGCAGACACACATACACACTCACAAATATCTTCTAAGAAGTGAGCTTCTAGTATTCCCAACATTATTTGAAACTATATATATAATATTTTTTTCCTCTATATACTTTCAACATTCCTTACTTATCCAGAATCTTTACTAGTAGATTCTGATTTAATATTTATCCACAGGGTGTTTTATTGATGATTTGCTGCAGTGTGAGCCTAGTTTACGCTCAGGAAATAAGCTACCGGATTTAGATGCCATAGCTACACTTTTAAAAAGCATGTACACATAGGAAAAGAAAGAAGTTGTCAGTTATTTCATTGGCACATTTTTTTTAAAGAGATCGATAATCAGCCTGTAAACTTTTAATTGAAAAGTTTTGTCTCATGTTATCAGACAAATACGCACTCCAACTCTAAAAACTGACATTACTTTATTCAGTGCACATAAGACTTCCTTTAATTAGCCCTTAATAAGCTTGGTTTAACTGGGATTTATGGAAGAACAGTGGTCATTAACATTAGCCAGATTAAGACTGTGTTAATTACTATTGATAGATAAAATAACGTGCAAAAATGGTTTAAATTATTCCTATACTTATGAATTGAAAATAAGTTTGAAGCTTTTAAATGCAAGCTATATTTTGTTTATACTTTAAAATTGGATATTGACTTCTATGCATGTGGGCATAACAATAGGACTCGTGATTTCATGGTTTGAGTTTTACAACTTCTTTAGATTTACCATGAATTAGAGGTAATCTTAAAACATCATTTTGGATAATTTCCCAAAGTTTATGTATGGAATTTTTTACATTTACTCTTATGATTTATGATATGCCAGTGTAGTTACAAATGAATATCTTAATTATACATTATCTTCAAAAGACATAGTTACTTCCTTTTTATAAACTGATAGATCCAAATGATTCCTTCTATCTTGAGAGAATTTTTATGATTATGGCAGTTTCATGTTAATGCTACCTTTTATTGTTTATTTCTACCCTTGTTATCTGTTTTTATATCATATTTGGGGTTAATGATAAATTTCGCTATTTTTCCTCTCCATGTATTAGTTATTGCACATTACATCAAGTGAAGGTATATCTCAGGATTCCTCAAGTAGTCTCTGTGCTACCTATTGTCACACCGATTTCCTTGAGATGGCTCTTGTAGAAAATATGCAATAGTTAATGTTATTCAGAGCAGATCTAACATCAGTGAGCTCTGGACTGATGGAACCAATGGAATTCATGTAGCTTTCATCCTTCAGAAAATTGTGCAATCCAATAATTAAATTTGATAGTGTTAATATCCTCTCCTTGCTTCTGAATGATACAGACCACCCCCTTCCATTTAAAGATCCAATACAAGACCTTTTGTATAGACTTTTTGTATGGTCCCAAGAAAAATGAATTATAAATAAATACAATCTCTTGCCCCAGCCTAGACTCTGACTCTGTCTTTCCCAAGCTCAGTAAATAGCAACCTTGTTTTGTTTTGTTTTAAACCCACATGCCCAATGTAGAACGTTTAGAATCATACTTCATATGTATCTCTCCCCCTATCCTGCATCTCCTTTCATTTATAATAGATCACTATGTCTGTTTATGCCTCTTCTAAACCATGTGTAGGGTTCATAGTCCCCTCTCCATTGCATCCATTACCATTGTGGGAACCCAAGTTAGCACCTCCTACCTAATCCAGCCTGCCCGATCTCACTCTGTCTTTTAACTCCTCTCTCCTTATAACAGTTCCTGTGATGATTATAAAGCATAAATTCAATAATGGAATTTTCCTTTTAGAAAACCTTCAATGGCTTTTTATTATGCTTAGAAGAAAATTCAACTTCCTTAGCATGGTCTGGAAGACCCTGCACGAGAAGGAGGGTACTCTACCTCTGCTCTCAAAACCCTTATGAGTTCCTCTTCCCCTGATGCTCTCCTCACATTTCCTCAGTTCCCCAAATGCATTGCCTACCTTTCTTCCCCTGGGTCTTCTTAAGTCTAAGCAGCGAGACTCTTTTCTTTTTGTTCCTGACTTTTCTAGCTCCTACTCGTCCGGCCTTCTGCCTAATGTCCTTGCCTGAATGTGAGATTTGTTAGCTGTCTTGTTCTCTCAACCCATTTTTACCATACCATGCTGTTCTTTCTGTAGTGCTTTGAATGATTTATAATCTCTATTTGCAAGTCTCTTTGCCTCATGACCATCCTCTTCCATGAGACCATCAGGTTGCTGAGGGCAGGGCCGGCTTAGCTGAGTGGACTGGCATGTGTTGTCACCATATGGTTGTTCAACAAATATTCCAGGAGGGAAATGGTGGGATTTGGGAGCTAGAAGAAGCCTTGAGCTAGCATTTGGTACGCACACGTCTACCTTTCGGCAGCAGGTCGTGGTGCGCTGGACCTGGTTCACAAAAGTCAGTTGCCAAAGAATTTATAAGCTAATTGTTAAGAAATTCACTATTAAAATTAGATTATCTGCATGGAGGAATAAATAAAAAAATCGTTGTAAGTACTCAAAACTTAAGAAATTTGTGAATGAATGTTTAATGAATGAGTGCTGTATTAGGCAAGAATGCCATACGTATCCATATCCGTGTTACTCCTGGCTGTCTCTTTACTCATGGAATTCCTCTATATTCTTACCAATTAGAATATTGCCTTCATTTCAGAGATGAGTTCAAGCTGCCCTTTGTTCAATGCAGCATTCCAGGATTTTACTATGTAAAGTTTTTATTCTCATTTTCACATCTACTTTTTCTTTTCATTTAATCTGAGACATAAAATGTTAATATTGTTGGCATTTCCATTTTACAGATGAGTAAATTGAATCTCAGAGGACATAATTTCTTGCCTGACATTTTGTGACTTTTAAGGTGGTGTAACTGAAGGCGGGGCCCACTGTTTGGTCTGCTACTTTGGTGTTTATTTCAGGTTATTACAATAGGAAGAAGAAGGTTCATTCTTTAAAATAAAAATGTATTAAACGAGAAATCCAGGGAGTTGATCTCCAGCTTAATTTTACTAGTACCTATCCAAGTGAACTTGAAGACGTAAGGTAACCTTTATGTATCTTACTCTAAGGTTGGTGAATTGCAGGGCTTAGAATTAAAAGCTCTCGATGCATATAATTTTATGATTATATAATGTAATAGAACTTAAGTAGATGGTATCGAGTCATTCAAATCAACTTCCACATTTTGGAGAGGGGAGGTAGGATGTTACTATGGTGATTCAAGAACAGAATATATTAAGGTATTTAGATTTCTGGGGACATCATTCATAGACTGTGGAGAATTTGAAAACAAAATTTGAGTTGGTACCCTGTCAACTTTATTATTTATCACTTTCCAGTTTTTTACCCTTGACCAACAAATTGACCTAAAAGATGTAAAACAAAAACGTCTTTTGTGACTCTATATCCTTGTTTAATAACTATTTTTAAGTCATCCTCCTATGATTGACCCCCAAATAATATGCATTCTCTATATCTGAGCTGTTTATATGATATGTTCCTTGGATTATGCTATAAACCCTTTGTGGCAGGGACCTTGTCTTTTTATATGCTCTATAAAGTACCATGCATACCTAGGGAATTTTATGAATAATAATAAAAAAGGAAGCCTAAAAAAAAAGCTTTCATCAGCAGTGTTTTATTTTGCATGTGAATTTAGGGATGAATTCATGCTATTGTCCATATTTCTAGAGAAACAGCTGCTTATATTACAAAAGTTGACTATGAAGAAAACATGTAATATTAAATCTGAAAATTTACATTGCTGGTAAAGGAAAAATAAATGAAGCAATACAATTTGCTTTTTCCTGTCCGTTATAAAAATATTGCCAAGTCTGGCATGTGGTTCATAAAAACCAAACATTTTCTAACACAGCTGTGCATGAGGAAATGAAATACTGCAGGTATAAGAAACCACCTGTTTGCCAGAACAGGAGTTTCAAAAAAGATAAACAGCAGAATTTTATACGGGTCCCTGTTGAAGGTCTATTCTACTATTAATACTAAAACCTTAGCACTTGTTTTTCAAACAGGTGCTTTGCATGTGAATTGAAGGCTGAATAAGTCCACGGATGATTCACTAATAAACACCATTGGTTTTTCTATTCCGTACCCAAGATGATATTGAATACAACTGTCAAAGATAATTTTGCAACCAATTCAGTTTTAAATGCCCCAAATTATAACAAACCACAAATTCTTGTTTACTCAAAATGCTCTCCTTTCTCTCCTTCATCTTAGTTGCAAAACTCTCATGAACTTGACAGTGTTCTCCCTTGATGAAGAGAAAGTCTGAAATATGCCATAAATCATACTGAGCTACCAGAGAAATTCAAATTTCTGTAAGCACAAGTACCGAGGGACCGCTTAGGCGCTGCCTGAGCCATAATGCAACATTCACAACGAGATCGTTGCGTCATAATCTCATTCTGGCTGTGATTTGCTTTGTGTGGAGGGGCCTCAAATGTCAGAGAGAGAGAGAGAGAGAAGGAAAAGCTATTGTCAGGTTAGATTTCTCTCCTAGTTTACATTAGACAAGTGATCAGAGAAACATAATCTATCAAATATTTGAGAAATTAAAAACTTCCCTAAAGTTTTATCTGCATAGGACCTTTCTTGATATGTGTCGTGCAGTATATTTAACACCAGAATTTCTAGAGACAGTTAAGAGAGCTTTTAATATATTTTTGCTTCTTGTTTACTAAGTGTTATTAAATAAGTGAACTATTCATACCATAACCGCCAAGCTTAATGAAGGTGCCCATTAAACAAACAAAACTTAAGAACATTTCTAATTAGTATAAAATATTCATCTGGAAAAATTCTTGCAAAATTGCCATTATAGTAAAACTCTATGCCTCTGTGTTACAGCAATATATTGAATTTTTACAGTGCATGCGTATGCAAAAATACATACACACGCACGCGCACACACACACACGCACATATATACATATGCTTCTGTGACTTACATGGATGGTGTCTCTTTAAGATTCAGGTTTGGCAACTAGGAGATGCTTTTTAGTTTGTTCTTATATACAATAGCATCCAATTACTAAAAACAATTTTTGCCACCTCTTTAATATCCGAATAAGGGATATATGCTTGGCCTCGAAATGAAAGTACATGACCATCATTACTTTCATGTTTCGTATAGAAGAATTTTGCCTTACAAGAATATAACTTAAAATATGATTTTTATAAGCCTCCATAAAGCATACAAGTATTTTTGCTTTGTTGTCTACTTCTCATGTCATATCAAAGTAGGTAGGTATTACCTTTTGATTATGCTTAGTGGTTAAAACAGTTTACAGAATCCTATTATTGTGTCCAAACTCTGTCTTTTTCAACTTGAAAATTCTAGAAAGACAATCATATCACCTGAAAATAAGAATACTTTTTTCTTTTCTATCCAGGTGGTTTTGCTTTTTATTTTTATTGTATATTTTGGTATCTCATCGGAGTGGATTGTCCAGACTTTGAAAACAAAGTTGAATATTGGTTTTCTGTCTTTAGACTTATAGAGAATGTGTTTCTTTTTTCTCTTTTGTGTATAATATTCTCTGAAGGTACCTGAAAGTATATTAATTATTATGAGAATTTTTTTCCTAACTTAAAATCAAGAATGGTTTTTCAGTAATATACCTTTTTTCACATTGTGTTTAGATAGTTGTGTTTGCTAGAACAATAGCTCTTATATATCTCTCTCAGCCTTTAATCTAGAATAAAGAAAAATAGTTCCTTGTTTATAGTGTGTATGCAGCACTAGGAAAATATTGACATATAGCAAAATGTAGATATCATTGTGATACACATATATTTTTATATACACATGTGTGTGTGCATGTATATAAATTAAGATAAATGCAATTATAACCTGCCGTGGTGACAAAACAGGATCAGCTTTCTGTTCTAGGGCTATGGATGATGCAGATTTTGTATTTCTATTTTTTAGTCTTTAGAGTTCCCATCCATGGACTGGGCACATAATAATATAATCCACTTCATATTATATATTCTGTCATATTATTAGTGGTTTAGAGTAAACTTTACTATAGGATTAATGTTGTTCAGTATCTCTGTTGTAAAACGTTACATGCTTTAAAGAAAGAATAATTACCTTTCGCTTTTCAAGGTTTAAAAGAGAACAAGAGAAAAAAACTCAATTCATTCTTCTTGTTGCCAAAACTCCACGTGGCTTAGAACTCGTTTCACATCTTCCTCAATTACACAGTATCTTCTTAAAGGCAGATACAGTTATATCTCCCAAACCTTTTTACCTTTATTTTCCCAAACTAGACCTGTATGTTCCATGACATGTATTCAGTAAATACGGGGTGGACTGTGCATCTAAAGTTTTGCAAAGTCTCCTGTTCTCTCATTGGCACAGATTACCAAATAATTATTATAGAAAAATAATAGTGAGAATGAATTTGGCATCCTCCGGCCCATGCATTTTCCTTTTGAAGTACCTCTATACTTTAGTCCTTATTGACTCTAGAATAATTTAGTTTTCAGTTAAGTGAACAGAAATATCACATTCCTCATCATTACTACTGACCTAATCAGAAACATTTTTTTAAAGTGTATATTTTCATTGATTTATTGATATCTGAGGACTTGAGAATAAAACTTATTATTAAGAATGTTCCCAGCAGCCGTATGGTACTAAATACCATCTACGAGTCTAATTTGGAGTGAAAGTGTCACCTGGGAGGCATCATGGTCTATCAAGTCCGAAGTTCTGAGTTTGAATCCTCATTCTGTAGTAGCGGTACTTTGTGTTCATAGCCAAGTCCACGTTTTCCATTTTCTCTCATGTAAGACGGCTATGGGAACATTTTGTAGATAGGTTTGATGAGTGAAATATTTTTAATGTGTGTGAAAGTCTTTTGAAACCGGTCTGTTTTATGTGGATGCCTCAGATGGCTGTGGATGCTATCATTATTCGTGTGATTTGAATATACATACATGTTATCAACCAGTCCTATCGTTCAGGAAAAACATTTCCCTGATGTGTGTCTAAGACTGATTTGTCAGTGACTAAATTCTCAGTTCAGCTTTATCTCTTTATCTCTCTTGAGGATAAATTCACAATATATACGTCTTACCCCATAAAATCAACTGTTATTACAAATATACTGAAGTTATTTCTAACTCATAATACAGATTTTGTCCATGAATTTGAAAATTATGGCAGACTGGCATGATGATGAGTTAATACTCGTCTCTTTATAGTTTTGGGCATCACAGTCTTATAAAATGAGGGGGGAAATACAATAATTTTCAAATTTTCTCATTTAAAAATTCTTTGTTTTTATTTGACCCCTGTTCCTTTGAAAATGGTACACCTGACATGCTTCCTGAATTTTGTCGATATCTTGCATTTTATTGTGTTTTAAATACTCTTCATAAGGCACCAGCCATGTAACAGGAATATGTATATTATTGCTGATGAAAACTTTTGTATATACTTAGCAAAACAAGTTTATCATAACCTACTAGTTACTTTTATCCAGAGTTTTTGTTTTCTTAGAATTAAAACACCAAGAACCACACTTCTAAGTCAAACCCTATTCATATTTGATGATAATTGAAGTTTAAACCTGGCATTTAAAGTCAAACATATTTTAGTGCGATATTTTTAACAATCTTTTTTCTAAGTAACAGTGGTATCAGAAATGCATTTATTTGAGGCATTTAGAGAAACTATTTTAGAATTACATGGGTTAGTAGCTTTACAACCTAACTCTCTTAATATTAAGATCATAGCATATAAGGTATAACATTTTATACAAAATAATAATGAGCCCACACAATTGAATTTAAAGTGGAAATTTTTAATATGAAATGGAAGACATGCAGTGTAAGGATTAAATTATCATATTGTGAAAAAGTTATGCAGCTGAACACTGTGTTTTTATGGGTATAAAGTACAGTCTGAATAAATCTATGAAAAGCTTTTTTTAAGTGCAATTATTTGTTATAATGTGTAATTTTTCCTGCCCTTATGTTTATTTTAATTTTAATATGAAAGAAATGATCATCCTATTTTCTTTGAAAGTGGTATAAAGGTAAAACCACAAACCTCTTGAAAGAATTCCTTTGTTCCCAATCACACGAATGTTGTTGGAACAAAATTTTGCCACCTGCCAGAGCTTTAAAAATTAAATCAAAAGGCTCACTGCTTCAAAATACTCAAACCGAAGGTAGGCTTCTAGATGAAAATGTAATGACTAGATCATTCTCATCATACACTTATTATTGTGCAACAGGAATGATGGATCTTTTGCTACCTTTCACTAGAGAATAATTCATAAATGAAAATGAAAAATATTTAAATTATGAATAATTATTCTTTGGTCCTACCTGAAAAATAGAATCGGGCTCTGAAATTGGGGGTGTCTCACTATGATGGTATTAAAACTTCCAAAAAGAAAAAGAGAGGAAAAAAGGTGAAGGATTTCTAACACTAGTTAAAACAATTCAGTGTTGGCATGCTTCATTAACTGTTTGCATACAAGACAAAAGTGCTTTCTGATGAAGTGGAAAACCAACTTGGGACCAATTTTCCACAACATAAATTCAACACTCATTCTACCTCTTGATACCTTTGTATTCAAACTACCAAGACGGTTTTTCATATCTGTCATATCCGTAATCATTTTCACGCTCCTATTTTGAATTCTCCAATCCTTGAAAATATTTACATTGTAGATTCTTTATTTCCTGAGAATAAACTCAAGATTAGAATTTATTGGTTTTTTTTTTTAAATAAATGTGAATTAATTACATTGGCAGCTATCGATTCTTACCATGTAAGAAACATGATAGAACAGTTTTTAAATGGACGGCTTAAGTAAAATCTTGGTTACACTCAGTTTTATTCTCTCTCTCTCTCTCTCTGTCGCGCTGTATATATGCATATACGTAAGTGTCATAAGGCCTGTGATGTATTAAGCATCACTTCAAGTGTAGTCATCCTATACAATATCATGTACACCAACAGGAGAAGAGTTAGCACCTCTGTGAACTAGCAAAGGAATGAGTGCTAAGTTAGAGGAACACCATTATTGATCATTCTGTCACAGTAATGCGGCTTCAGCGACAGGTGTGTCACTTCCGCCAGACCAACAGAGAATAGCTACAAAGTGCTACCAAACACAGTGAGGTCTTCCACAGTCCCTACAGAGTAGAAGTTATTGTTTGCTTTGGTACATTGTATCTCGTCTTCATCAGCAATGTTCGGCGATCACTTTTGCTTATACAGAGTGAAGATCTGGGAGACAGTGTCTGTCTTCACTTCTCCCCTTCTCCATACTCATTGTTAGACTGCATGAGGAAGAAAGGGGACATTGCAGTCGTTTCGTTATTAGCAGAAGTATAACTCAGTTAGTTGATGAGCAGGGAGAATCACATCTTAATATTTCATGTCCTATAAATCTCTCTGTTAAAATACTGTGAGCCAGCTTTTTTGTGGGAAAAATTTCTCTGGTAAAGCCTTAAAATGTTTACAGGAATTTATATTTTTATTGTGTGGGAAGAAATCAGTTTCTAAATATTTACACTATGAAACATTATTTTATGACTTTTAATATAGTCAATAGCTATATTATTTAAAATTCATTTCATGTCATGTTCACACTAAACCAAATGTTTTAAATCCTTGAAGTTTAAAATATTTCTAATTATGGGGCGCCTGGGTGGCTCGTCGGTTAAGCGTCAACTTCGGCTCAGGTCATGATCTCACAGTCTGTGGGTTCGAGCCCCGCATCAGGCTCTGTGCGCTCAGAGCCTGGAGCCTGCTTCCGATTCTGTGTCTCCCTCTCTCTCTGGCCCTCCCCTGCTCATGTTCTGTCTCTCTCTGTCGCAAAAATAAATAAAAACGTTAAAAAAATTAAAAAATATTTCTAATTAATGATCTTGTGATTTCAGAAGAGAAATTAGTCATACTATTTCCTTTGGTATTAAAAATAAAATCCTGTTGTTTAAAGAATGGACATCCTATTACATTAAAATCATATATGATTCAAGTGAGGGACTATATCCCTGGTACAAAGAATATGTGGAAGAAGTAGAAGTTCTGTATTTTAAAAATATGGTTATTGATTCAGTGAACTAAATATATTAAACATGTAAAATATTAGATTCTTTTAATATACAGGAATAGAGATCTATGGATTTTTTTCTGAGACGTTCCATGTAAATCAGGAGTCTTATCTAATCAAGTCTTAAATCAATCCACTATTTAGGAAACACTTCAATATAATGCATTTTATTAAAGTAAGCTACATCTACAGTGGTTCTGGAATTAAAGCCATTTTGCATAAATACTGCTTCATATATGTGTATGTTTATAGACTACTTTGCCAATGGGAGAAAAAAATGAAATGAGATCAAAGGAAGTATTTCTGTTTATTATTTTGATTAAAATGCTAGTGGGCCAAGTATCTCCTTTGAAAGCCCCTTTGTTTTGACTTATTAGCAGGATATGATGCTAGAGATGATAAGACAGTGCCTTTGATGTAGGAGGGGCCAAAGAGTGAATAGCACCATTACCATTTGGCACCTGGGTTCTTTAAAGTATGGAGTTTACCCTCATAATCTACTGGTTGAGATGGTTTCTATTTAGATACCAAGGACAAGCTGGGACAAAATATGTTTTCATTTTTCTGTTTCAGTTCTATCACCTTGATTAGTCTTAATTCCTAAAAGGGCCCCAGTTATTGGGAAGTATAAAGCCAGAATCCCTGCGCTTGGATAGTTTACTTTTCAAAACTATTTTTTAATAGTTTGGCCTCATGAGAAATTGTTCATTCTTCTCAGCACGTGGATGACAAATTTGATAGCGCTACGGTTTAAAAAAAATTTTTTTTTAATGTTCGTTTATTATTGAAAGAGAGAGAGCGTAAGCAGGGTAGGAGCAAAGGGTGAGGGAGGCACAGAATATGAAGCAGGCTCCAGGCTCTGAGTTGTCAGCCCAGAGCCTGACGTGGGGCTCGAACTCACAAACCGCGAGATCATGACCTGAGCCGCAGTTGGACGCCCAACCAACTGAGCCACCCAGGTGCCCCAATAGCGTTGCAGTTTATATTCCATCTGTGATGGTTCCGTTTGGCCTCTTGAACATCCACTGTTTAAGATCCACTGTGGGAAGTTGAAGGATTTACCCTGTTTCATCTTTTAGAATATTTAGTTCATTTTTAACTTAATCTTTTGTGTCTTGATTCATTATTTTTATGGTAACTGTGCATTCAGGGTTTTAAGTACTTTTTGAAATATAGGATTAATGAAAAATTAACAAGTTGGAAAACAAGATTCAAAAACGTCAATAATCACTGAAGATTGTTAAATTACATGAAGTCCTTTTATATTGCATTTTACTATTTATTGAATATGGTAACATTAAATTTCATAAGTAGAGTTTAAAAAATATATTTATTATGTCAGATAATTTTTGTGAATGTATTATATCAATGCCCTCGTATCTGACATAATGGCTTAAACTGGGAGAGACTAAGTAGACATATTGTCTCAACAATTTTATTCAGCATTGATAGAAATATCAACATTTTCAGACTTCACATTCTTTTGAAAATACAAATAGACTTTTTTCATAATAAATAATCACTTGTAATATTCATAATTTTATCCACATTAGGCATTATATGTATATGTAATATACATATAATGTACATAATGTGTATATATATAATATATTACATATGTCACACATATATGACATGTAAATTAGTTTAATTATAACATAATTTTTGGACTAACGTAATATTTCCAACATACAAATATAGATTTCTCTCAGTAAGTAACTGGTTACGATATTAGTTGTTAGAACATTTATCCTACTTATAACTGGCCAACATACAATGTTTTAAAAGTGGTCATTTGTACAAACTGACACTATTTTATTTTAGACTTTGCATATAATAAAGAAAAGTGAACACGTCATACACTTCTTAATTCGATGGAATTCTTTAGCGTGACAGTCACAGCTTTGCAGAGAGGTGCTTTATTTTCCTAAAATAAACATTGAAAGCAGTGCCCAGCCCAGCCACTCAATGCACACATTTAACACTCACCAGGAGGGAGGTTTGGTGTGCTGAGCCCACTAAGTTTTAGATCTCAGAAGGGGCTTTACACCCTGTGGTGTAGGCACACTTCTTTCAGCAGAAAGCATGTCATTAAAATACTGCCCTCTTGCAGTGGCTTCAAACTAGTGTAGCTGGAATTGTTTTTAGTCACTACACAGCATGATAAGCATTTTGCTATTTTCCTGAAGTAATTTACTATTTGTATACAGGTCACAATGAGGGAAATCAGTTTCTTCATGACAAGCAATATTGACTTAAATCCAATATGTTCAAAATCATTTTCCACTTTTGCAAAAGAAAGAAAGAAAGAAAGAAAGAAAGAAAGAAAGGGAAGCAACCATTGAGCCATGATCCACATATATACAAAACAAAGATGAAACTGAATCATAGATGGAAATATGTTAAGCAAAGAGAAATTTATCTTAACTTTCGTCCATCAATACCCACTTAGATAATTTAAACGATTCACTGTGAATGAAAAGAAAACATAGAATACAATATGTTTTATTGGTTAACTTAAAAAATATTAAAGCTGCTTATTTTGGCATCATGGAAACACATTCTCAATGAAAACATTGTGCGTTGTATTATTAACTCACAGCATATGATCTCCATTTCTGCCTCCCTAGATTTCTACCCCCCTGGGATAGAAACAATGTGGACTCACACATTTATTATATTAATTAGAAATCACTACCTAATATAATTATTCTGGCAAGCACATGGTGAGTACTGAAAATATTATTGACAGAATTTCTCCATTTAACTCTGGTGTTAAAAAGATTTGCATGTCTAAAACTGCCTTGATTAGATATTGTTTTTGACGACTCTGCTCAGTGTTTTACTATATGCACATTAAGCATGAGGACTTTTAGCACGTCTGAAGTAACATCTGCTCTGTCTTTTTGTTGCTGGGTTCATGGTATAATTAGCTCTATATTTCACCAAATACAATTTTGCTCCCATGGCGGACAAAGCAGCATGAAGAAAACATAAATAATTGCAGATTAGAGAAACAGAAGGCAAAGTGGGTGTAGATGGCTTTGATAAAAAAGGGTTAAGGAGAATAGAAGGTCAGCTCATTATTAAGAAAAAAAAGGAGGCAGTTAAAATTAGATATGGTCTTTGTAATTAAAGAAAACACACACAGATTTTTATTTTAACAGTTTCCTATTTGGCCAGATAGTTTAGTGACTTGCAATGGTGTAGTTTGTTTTGTATTTATTTAGAAAACATTTTAAGAAATATTCATGTTTGGATACACACACACACACACACACACACACACAATTTAATTATTAGAGGAAATGTTGAAATGATAGAGGTTTTGTGTTAATTTTCCCAGTGTGTAAAACACTCTTTTAAAAAAGATAATACCACCTTTACAGAATCAAGTTACTCATTGTAGCCAGCTTGTCAGGTTTTTATAGCCTGAGAGTCCAATTTCACTGTGCCTCCAAACAACCATTAGTCAATATATTTGCATAAGCCAGTAGTATCCCCTTCATATTAGATTCATGTTAAATTTGGGACTCTTCGCTCTATTAAATATCTGGCTAAGTGTGTGTCATTGTTTAGCATTACACAAATTATGTACAAGAATATTAAATACATACACAAAATATGTAAAAGAGCCAATGTTGAAGTAGTGTGTTTTGGCAACTGACAATATAGTTTGTTGTGTAGTTTTTAAAAATATGCTGTCTGATAAGTGATTACATTAGCTTCATAGATGTGAAATGTGATTTTCTACAGCTTTCACTTTTTGACTACAAACCATGAAGTATCCCGAAGTGGTAACAGAGGACTAACTTGGCACTTACTTTATTTGTATCAGAAAAAAGTCCTCAAAAGTCTTGAAAACAAAGTAAGGATCTTTTTTGTTTGTTTGTTTAGAAAGAAAAAAAGACGGATAAAGGAAATTCTGATCTTAGAGGTATTCATCCAATAGCATAAAATGGGTGAAAGTATCAAAACATACTTCCTATTTCATTCTGTATCTGAAGCATAAAACTCACATATCAACTCAATTACTACACAAACACAGAAAAATAAAATCCAGAAAGCAAATCCAAGTGATAAATTACTGTATAGTTCTCTGTTGAAGGACAATTTAAAAGGTAACTATGCAATGCGGCATAAATAATTCAAAAATAATATATTCTTCTCACAATTATTTTTCCTGTTGAAGAAAGACAAAATATTTCTGTACTGTAAGAATATTTTTTTCACATAGATAGCTGGCGTAACTGTATTAATCACTTTAATAGTGCCTGGGAGATTTTACCACCTTTCCACGGACGCCAGAAATTCTTATCCAGCTTGCCTCAGGCTAGCAAAAAGTTGCCCAGGGTCAGGGCCGTATGTAAATAAACCATTTCCAGAAGAAACGTGCCACAAAATAACATGATGTTATTCGTCTACTAATTCTCTGAATTTTATTGGGTTAATAGAGGGTACAAGGTAAATCCTACCTTGGCACATACACGATTATTTAAATTGTACTTTTCCTGGAATCATGGACAAAAGGGACTAATATATAGTTTAGCTAGGTTAGAGCTTTTTCATTCTAATTGCACAGTAGAATCTTCCAGGTAGGTTTGGTGTTTTAAAGTTTTTTATTTAAATTCCAGTTAACACACAGTCTAACTGTAGTTTCAGGTGCACAATATAGTGATTCGATGCTTCCATACATCCTCTGGTTCTCATCACAAGTGCACTCTTAATCCCCATCAGGTATTTTACCTGTTCCGTCTCATCTCCCCTCTGGTAACCATCACTTTGTTCTCTATAGTTAACAATCTATTTCTTGGTTTGCCTCCTCTTTTTTTCCCCTTGCTCATTTGTGTTGTTTCATAAATTTCACATGTGAGTGAAATTATATGGTATTTGTCTTCTCTGATGAACTTATTTTGCTTAGCATAATACTCTCTAGTTACATCCACGCCATTGGAAATGACAAGATTTCATTTTTTTATGGCTGAGTAATAGTCCATTGATACATATACCACATCTTTATCCATTCATCAGCTGATGGACACTGTTGGGCTGTTTCTATAATCTGGCTATTGTAGATAATATTGCTATAAACATAGAAATACATGTATCCCTTTGAATATGTATTTTTGTATCCTTTGGGTAAATACCTAGTAGTGCAGTTGCTGGATTGCAGGGTAGTTCTATTTTTAACTTTTTGAGGAACCTCCATACTGTTTTCCAGAGTGGATGCACCAGTTTGCATTCCCACCAACAGAGCAAGAGGGTTTCCCTTTCTTGGCATCCTTGCCAACACCTGTTGTTTCTTGTGTTATTGATTTTAACCATTCTGATAGATGTGAGGTGGTATCTCATTGTAGTTTTGATATGCATTCCCCTGATGATCGGTGATGTTGAGCATCTTTTCATGAGTCTCTTGGCCATCTGTATACCTTCTTTGGAAAAATGTCTATTCAGGTCTTTGCCCACTTTATTTATTTTTAAATTTTTTTAATGTTTATTTATTTTTGAGAAAAAAAGAAAGAGAGACAGAGCGCAGGCAGGAGAGGAACAGAGAAAGAGAGGGAGACAGAGAATCTGAAGCAGGCTCCAGGCTCTGAGCTGCCCAATGTGGGGCTCGAACTCATGAACGTGAGATAATGACAGGAGCCGAAGTTGGACACTTAACCAACTGAGCCACCCAGGTGCCCCTTTGCCCATTTTATAACTGGATTATTTGTTTTGGGGGTGTTGAATTTTATAAGTTCTTTATATATTTTGGATACAAACCCTTTATCAGATATGTCATTTTCAAATATCTTCTCCCATTCCATAGGTTGCCTTTTAGTTTTGTTGATTATTTCCTTAGCTGTGCAGAAGCTTTTTATCTTGATGAGGTCCCAAGACACAACAGCAGACCATACACAACACATACCAGAGACACTCACTAAAGCACCAGCTTCTGAGTGCTCATGGACCTCTTCTTAAAGCCATTACTTTCAGGAGCAGGAGACATAACTGGCTTTTCAGCACATAGAAGAAGGCAGGGAGCTATAAAACACACACACACACACACACACACACACACACACACACAACAACCCTTAGATTTATTCCTAACCAACACAATCATAATCTCTAAGAGTAGGATCTGTGTATTGGTATTTTTTTTAAAGTTCCAAGGGATGCCAATGAAAACTTCGTTTTGAGAACACAGAATTCTAGTCTAATTCCCTTTTCTCGATTTGAGTCTCCTTTACATGTTTTTGTCAATATAAACTTGAAAACCACTAGTTATTTCACATCCATTACACAATTCCGTCTGTGGAAAACTTGGTTAAAAAATATTTGTGTGAATTATACACAATGACCACTCAGAATGTGAAATTACTTAAGGTATTTGAGGAAAACTAGAGTGGATCCCTTATTTTTATTCTTTTCCTTGCTTTTTTTCTATATATCATGGGTTTCTTGGATCATCATTTTATGGCTTACATTTTTAAATGCAGACAAAATAAAATCACATGGAGAGGCTTTATTAAACCAAGTATATCTGCCTATGTCTCAAGGTTTGGACATATATAGTTTGAAAAACTGGAAAAACTTGTTAGTTGAATTAGCTCATGTGGATGTTATTTGTGAATGAATATCTTTTGCATATGCTTTGCAATATTTTCAAGAAAGGACCTAAGGTTCTGAAAGTTGTTTTGACTTGGTCAAGCTAGTGCCTAGAAGGATCTGAATCCACTCATTTTGATTTCAAAAATCTAAGTTTTTTCTATAACCTCAGTGTCTTTCTCACTGGGCATGGTGATCAAGCATATCTGAATCTTTTAGTTGTATTATACTTGGAGACAAATACACAAACAACCATTATTTCCCTTTCTGGGAAATTCAAATAAAAAATTAAAATATTGAGATATTGGTATATGATATTTGGCCCTGCTCCTTCATGCCAGTGATGATGATTTGACACCAAGAATGGAAATTATAGTAAACGTCTTATTCTGCTTTTTCACCTCAGATATTTTATATATGTATTATTCCAAACACATTCTCCCATTGGATCTCAATCCTCTACTTTTCCTGAGGTGTAAATGAGTTTGTGTGTATAAAGAATTAATACAAAAAGCCTGAAAGTTGTTTTTGTTATACACGCAAAGGAAATGTTTAATAGTAGCATAATTACTATGAAATTCACGAGAATGTAGCTGTCTCCATGTTAATAAAGTTACTGATTCAAAAGAATCTAAATATAGAAAGTAAGAAGTCATATTTTTGGGGGGAGTTGAAATCACTTTTATTTCCATGCACACATAAGAATACACACTTGGAGAGGCAGATCTTAATTTCTCTTTCCTGCGCTACCTTTCCAACTCAAACACATAAGGCTTTGCCAAATTCTCTTTTCAGTTAAACTCTGAGGACGGTACATGAGTAGATGGGGCACAAAAGTTCTCTTCTGTTGCTTCTGCTCAGAACCGAGGAGAAGGTGTCCTTTTTCTACCCCTGAAAGCCCAGGAATTGTTTAACAGTATTTTTGCCATTCGGGTTGCATAGTTCATAAATCTCTTTAATGCCCAAATTACATTACATTTAATGAAATTTTACTCCTAATTCATTTGATTTAGCTACTTGCTTGCCTCTAATTTGTGGGTCAGAGAATTTCAGCAATTTTGTCTGAAGTAGTATTGGATTGTTTTAAATATGTGAATACTGAGGTTCTGTCATCCTGTTAAAACTCATTTTTGAAATGAAAGCTCATGTCTCTTTATACCATCAGCATGAAGCTTGAAATTAAAACAATATTTTCAGGTTTTGACTTCTTTTATCTTTTGGATTTTAGCAATAGAGTTTTGGGTTTCAGGAAAGTACTCTGTTTTGAGCTATATCCTGGTATAAATAAGAGAGATCTCCAAATACTAGTAAGGAGAACTCTGAGACTAAGACACTTAAAAAGGATGAGTGTCACCCTGATTTGAGGATGAATAATTTATGAGAATAACCAGAGGTAACTTTGTACTAAGATTATTTTCTTTTACAAATGTGGAAAATTAGCAAATTTCTGGCGCTCGAGAGTGTGGCTCCCACATAATTTTCATTACTGCTGCAGGAGATTCTCTGTTGAGTTGGAAGTAGAGCTATGAAAATAGGTTTTCTGCTTTAACTATATGGTGAAGATAGTTCAAGTTGAAACAGGGCTGCAAATGCAATTTCCTAAATACATAGTGGTTTAAATAGGCTTTCGAGATTGGTATCTCAATCAGAACCTAATTGAATATGATTTTAGGAGGAAATTTATGATGTAAACCATTTATAAATAGTTATTTCCATACAGCTTTCACAACACAAAAAAACAATTCCTAGAGTAGACGAGTAAACATTAATAAATTTTAAGTAGAAAAAGTTACCAAAGTGGTTATATCATGATTCCAGGTTTAGGTCTTTCCAAGTCCCCAGTGACTATGGTACAATGAAACCTAATTTCAGTTAGCGCCTATTAATAGAAGCTGTTTAACTAACTTTATTTCTATCCTCCACTTTCAACAAAACAATTCTACTCCTGTTAATAATAGTGCCTACAATTTACTGGGCACTTACTATATGCATGGACAAGCCAGTGTGCTTTACATGTGTGAAGGCATTCAATATAACAATGCAATAAGGAGGCAGGGACAATGATGTTTATCTCCTGATTTAGGAGGAAACTGGGACAAACAAATTCCCTAAGATCATGCACTTTGACATGGCTGAACTAGGATCTGAATCCTGATCGGATGCCAAAGTCTGTAGCCCAAACCACAGGGTGAACTGTTAAGAGCCTGGCAGTGAAATCACAATGAAAGAGGTGAAGTGATGCTGGTAGAGGGCTTTTCCAATCATTTTTGTCTTTACTGAGAAAATTATGCATATTTAAACCCATGGGCCAAATGGTAGGTTGTCACACATTAGCATACAAACACATATGGTTTCTTTTCATAAAAGAAAATAACACCTCAAACAAGTGCAGTAGATTTTAGGTTAGAAGGACCCTCAATTAATGCTAACTCACAAAAATGATACCTTACTATACTAATTTGAGGAGTAAACCAATAAATAAATTTGAGATGGCTGGTTTATTTGAGTGGCATTTTCTTTAAGCTTGATTTAGATTCAATTTTAAATCTTCTGGAATTGAGAATGAATATTACATTTAAATGCAATGTGTTGGACTCTCCTTTTATGCCCCGCTCTCAGTCCCCCAACTTTTCCTTAAAAGCACTGGCTGGGGGCGCCTGGGTGGCGCAGTCGGTTGAGCGTCCGACTTCAGCCAGGTCACAATCTCGCGGCCTGTGGGTTCGAGCCCCGCATCAGGCTCTGGGCTGATGGCTCAGAGCCTGGAGCCTGTTTCCGATTCTGTGTCTCCCTCTCTCTCTGCCCCTCCCCCGTTCATGCTCTGTCTCTCTCTGTCCCAAAAATAAATAAACGTTGAAAAAAAAATTTTTTTTAAATAAAAAAAATAAAAGCACTGGCTGTAAGTATTTGCCCCAAAAAGCCGTGTGTGTGTGCCCCAAAAAGTATGTGCCCCAAAAAGCATGCACACTTCTATAAATTCAAACTTGCTGTTGTTGCCTCTGCCAAAAATGTCATTTTCCTTCATTAATCTACATTTCCAATGTTTCCTTTTCTATGCAGACCTTCCCCACTTGAGTGAGCATGCACTTGACCTACAGTGCCTTGTTCATATCTGTAACCTAGTAAATGGAGATGCGTCTCTAATATAATATAATGAGATAATTTAATTCTCTGAGCTTTTCCATGCCATTGTCTTTATTTTTATAAAAGAGTAAATAGTTTTCCTTATTTCATCTTTGTATGCTTTCTAAAAGTCACATATATTTCTAGTACGATTATAACAACCACAGTGCCATATACATGAATACAGTGCATATAAGCCCTACATTTCCACTTTGCTTCCCAAATCCTCAAAATGTATAAACACCAAAATCTCTTTTTCCTTTCTTGGTCATCTGTGAACACCTCAAGGGCAGACCGAATCCCTTCTGTAGTCCCCAGTAGTATTTGGAGCAGTGAGTCGCATTCAGTGGCTGCTCAGTAAATGAATTAAATTAATAAATGAGTTAGTGAGAATCCTGAAAATACAGAAATATTAATTAAACTGTTTTATACTTTTAAGATAGGCTGTTTCCAATGAAAATGTAAGCAACAAGGTATGAAGGAAGTGTGTAATTTGAGACCATCCACTCATTAGTCATATGGTTACTCTGTTAAAGGAAACATTTCAGGGTCAGTATGTCTTCCCATGGACTCTACTTCTCAAACTGTAATATGAACAGGAGCTCAGTTTTGGACATCTCAAATTTAAAGTCTCTAACTGATGATCTTATTCCAAACCTACTCATTCTTCAGTCTTCTCATCTCTATTATTAGTAACTCCCATTTCACACTTCCTTGCTCATGCCCCGGACCTTCAGCCCTTGCCAGCTGTTCCCTCTCTTCTACCTGCATCTGATGTGTCCACAGATACACCGACCTCTAACCCCTTTATCACCCAGCACCTGGATCATTGTGAAGGTGTTCTGACTTGATTTCTTGCTTCCTGCCTACTCCCTTACAGCTGTCAAGGTGGTCCAGTGAGCACCTATCTCAGACCAGATCGCTCCTCTGTGTATGCCATCCCAATTCTTCCTATGTCATGTAGAGTAAAATAATAAAAGATCTTTTGATAATTTATAGTCCTGCGTGATGGGGTCCTGGCTTCTCCGCTCTGACTGCCTTCCCTCCCGTGCTCACTTTCACTCACTTGTCCTTAGCCACTGTGGCCCTCTTGCTATTTCTGAGATGTTGCAGGAACACTTCTGCCTCAGGATCTTTGCATTGCTCTTCCCTCTTCTTGGAATCCTCTTCTTCTGGAGATCCATAGATCTTGTTTTCTCATCTCCTTCAAATGTTACCTTCTTTTTAAGGCTTTGACCAACAACCCGATTTTAAATTGCACCGTACCCCCTCAACATATGCCCAATTTGCTCATTGCTAATCTCCGTGTCTAGAACAGTGCCTGCAACCAATATTTGTTGAAAGAATGACTTAACAAGGAATGTGTTTGGGAGTACAAAAATATATGAAAAACAATACTGCTAAACAAATTTAACTGAGACAAAAATTATGAGCAGGTCGGTTGTTCTCTCACAAAAGCACTACTTTTCTAGTGAGATTAAGGATTAAGAGAGAGGGCTTCAAGATTCTTTGCACTGAGAAAAATGATGAAACGGTTAAAACATTTATTCTCTAAATGTGACATGCTCTAGGAGCTACACATCACTTCAGCTCATGTTTACACATTATGCTACTATAACTGCTTAAAATGTAGGGATTTTTAATTGAATTTTATGGCTGGCCTACATTGTTGATAGTAATTTTTATGTTATAGCTTATGAGTTTAGTCATAGAAGGATATAGAGAAATTTCCATTGATGTAATAAAATATCTATAAAAACAAAATGGTGTTTCCTTAGTAGGTAGCTATTTTATGTATCTCTAAATCTCTGAGCACTCAATTATAAAAATTCATTTTGAGAAAGAATATTTAGTAAATTAAATAACTTTCTTTAAAACAATAAGACTCAATGATATAGTCCCGGGTATTTTACATAGAATAGATATTTTTAATAAACTATTTTGTATTTTCAAATTACCACAGTAATATATTGACAGGTAGGAATGCAAAACTTACCCCAAATTTCCTTATTCGTGCTATTCATAGTCAAGCAGATTATTTATTATAACCCATGGCATTTTAAAATATATTTACTATTTATGCTTTATCAGTTGGATTTCATTTAGCGTTCCAAGAGAGTTATGAAAAGTTACAGTTATATTGTTTCATATTGTTGTCTTTGTAAAAACAATTTTATTTTAATTTGGTGAAGCCACTTAACATCAGATTTACCCTGTTTAATTTTTAAATGTACAATACAGTATTGTTGAGTGTAGGTACAATTTTGTACAGGAGATCTCTCGGCCTTATTCATCTTGCTTAACTAAAACTTTATGCCCATTGATTAGCAACTCCCAATTTCCTCCTCACCCCAGCTAAGTAAAATAAGCCAGATCAGAAAGACAAATACTGTACTACATCATTCCATGTGTATGAGATATTGAAAATAGTCAAATTTAAGTTATTATATTTTATTAAGTTTTTGTTTTTAATGGCCAAATAGGTTTTTAATTGGAAATTATATTATTGACCTATACTTAAAGTATTCAAGTAACTAAAGGAAGTTTTCAAGACGCTATTTTTCTTAGGAACATTTAGATTTTATTTTTTCAAAAAGCATATGCATTAATCAAATTTAATGTGAACTCAAACTGATCCTTTTCCATAGTTAGTAATAGTTATTCAAGATATTTTACTTCTTTTACCATGGGAAACGGTGATGATAAATGGGAATGTTCCATTATTATTGACCTTTAAAATCTCTTAAGTTAAGGATTATGAATACTTTTGGCTGAAAACATACATAATCCTGCTATTTTCTTTTTCTTCTATATATTCCCTCTCAACAGCACTTTCTTGAATTTTAAAATGGATAACATTCATTTGACATTTTTCAGTCTAAAAATTAAATTTTCATGCTTGCTTTGAATGCATCTGGGAACCTAGAAATGAAATTTTGATAGAAATAAAAATGCCACTGGGAATATTATTGATTACCTGGAATGTGTGGCTTTCGTTTGCCAATTAAAACATATTAGCCAAGTCGTCTGGAAGTGAATTGGTGTCTATTTTTTCAATCATTGATATAATAGATAATTTACATCAGTTGTTTATAAAAGCTTTCAGATGATCTTAAAATATTAGAATATAAAAGGTCTCACTAATTTTGTAGAATTTAGACAATTCGAGAAACATTTTCAGAGTGTTTTAATACCTCTGAATTCTAAAACGAGTAGTCACAAAAGATTGGTCACAAAAGATTGGTTTGAACCTTTATACTATCTTTAATAAAAGGGTATTCCTCTCCTTTGTTAATTGCTAATTTAAAAATAAGAATAATTTTTTATATTGTCTCAACTTAATTCCTGACTTTTGTCAATCCAACATTATATTTAGATCCTCTGCTAGAAACAGATCTGTAAATATGGAGAACAAACTGACTGTTGCCATAGTGGTGGGGGAATGGGAGGAACAGGCTTCCCGTTATGGAATGAAAAGTCATGGGGACGAAGGGTCTAGCATGGGAATAGAATCAGTGGTACTGCAACAGTGTTGTCTGGTGACAGGTGGCAGCTACAGTTGTGGTGAGTTTAACATAATGCATAGAGTTGTTGAATCATTATGGAATACCCTTGACACTAATGTAACATTGGATATCAACCATACTTAAATAAATAAAACTCTTTAAAAATAAAATACCTGCTAATTTTTCCTATCATTCTATGGTGATTTGTTCTTATTCATTACTATTGTGCACTATTGTTACTGAAACTCTGAACTCTCAGGTGGCTAGCTCCCAAGCAATTCATTTGTTGCTAAATTCTATTGATGGTTCCTAAACTTCAAAGCATCATGCAAATGTTAATTATGATTCACTGCCTTCATTCTTTTTATTTTTTTTAAATGTGTATTTATTTTTGAGAGAGAGAGAGAGAAAGAGAGAGAGGGAGAGAGAGAACAAGTGGGGGAGGGGCAGAGAGAGAGGGAGGAACAGAATGTGAAGCAGGCTCCAGGCTCTGAGCTGTCAGCACAGAGCCCGACGCGGGGCTTGAACCCACGAACTGTGAGATCATGACCTGAGCCGAAGTCAGAGGGCTTAACTGACTGAACTACCTAGGTGCCCCTCATGGCCTTCATTCTGAATGCCAGTTCACTGAATGGCTCTTCTGGCCCCTGTACCTGGCAAGCCTAGGCAATGCAGAGACTTAAAGTGGAGACTTTACCTTTAAGGAACTTAAGGAACCCCTTGGAGCGATACTGCATTTTTGAGATGGTCAAGTTCTACTTGGATTTTTAGAACTTTCTAGTTTCAAATTTTAATCCCTTTTAATATTCATGGTGTATTCACTATTTTTCTATTTGTTTTGAAATCTCCTTTTAGGTCTAATATTTCTTAGGGAGGGCCATACTTTCCTTTTTACAATTTTATAAACTCCAAATTGACATGGTAGAATTGTCCCTTATTTTCAGGCTCCTCCCCTTCCTCCTCTTTCTCATATCAGTTTTATGACAGGTACTTTGTTTCTGCTTATTAACTACTCAGAGTGCTAATTGGGTACTTATCCTCCATTATTGGTACGTTACACGTGACAGACCAAGGTCACACTGCTTCCTTAATATTTTGTCCCTGTCTCATTTCTGTCTGACCTCAACACCTGTGATCTCAACCTTGACATTTCTACTTAATAATAGTAGCTCTCTTTATTAATTACCTAGTTCTATGTATTTTTGTGCTTCATGTACATCATCTCATTTAATTGTGTGCTTGCCCTTGAGTAGGTGTTACTCCCACTTTCCAGACGAAGTGTCTGAGGTACAGGATGAGTCTCTATGCTCAGGATGACAAAGGCGATATTTAAAGCCACCTGTAACTTTTACCAACTTTCATGCTCTGTCACCTCACAATGAATACTAACTAGTTATTCCTTGCGAGGTAAAATTAAGTATAAAAAGAGTTCCCTTTCTTATTCCTACCTTTAAAAAAAATTCAGTTGTTGGAGCGCCTGGGTGACTCAGTCTGTTGAGCGTCTGACTTCGGCTCAGGTCATGATTGGTTTGTGAGTTTGAGCCCCGCATCCGGCTCACTGCTGTAGGCACAGAGCCCACTTTGGATCCTCTGTCCCCCTCTTTCTGGACCTACCTTGCTTGCACGCTCTCAAAAATGAATAAGCGCTTAAAAAAATTCAGTTGTTGGCGTGGAAGTAATGAGTTTTCTATAAGAGATTTTAAAGCAGGTGTTCTAATCTTGTTTTTATGGTCTGAAGTCATATTAGGATATTATTTGACTTACTAAGGTACTACATACCCAGATGTCCTAAAATGTCCTAAAGTGTTATCAGATGTAGCAGCAGTGTGGTCCCAGGACCCATGGAAAGGAGGGCTCTCAAAATACTTTCAGGGAGTCCAAGAGGTCAAGATACTTTGCATAATGATACTGAGACCTTATTTACCTTTAAAAAACCTCATTCTGTCATGAGTGTACTGGAGCTTTTGAAGGCTACATGTTTTGTGACATTGCAACAGACTGAATGTTAGAAGTGGATATGGAAATCCAAATGACTTCTTAAGACACACTTGGAAACTGAGGGTTGATGGGGGATGGGAGGGAGTGGAGGGTGGGTGGTGGGTATTGAGGAGGGCACCTTTTGGGATGAGCACTGGGTGTTGTATGGAAACCAATTTGACAATAAATTTCATATATTGAAAAAAAATAAATGTTCAGTGAAAAAAAAAGACACACTTGAAGAATTTTGTAAAGTGTGTATTTTTTTGAGAATATTTATTTCTTGGGGCGCCTGGGTGGTGCAGTCGGTTAAGCGTCTGGCTTCAGCCAGGTCGTGATCTCACGGTCTGTGAGTTCGAGCCCTGCGTCAGGCTCTGGGCTGATGGCTCAGAGCCTGGAGCCTGTTTCCGATTCTATGTCTCCCTCTCTCTGCCCCTCCCCTGTTCATGCTCTGTCTCTCTCTGTCCCAAAAATAAATAAACGTTGAAAAAAAAAATTAAAAAAAGATATTTATTTCTTATTAAAATATGGTACTTATGCTAATATGCGATGGATTTGTGGTTGTAGCTTTTTTTAATTAACAAATATTTTTATTCATAATTTTCTTTTCTAATATAGTAAATATTGACATGGAACCAATGTGTGTAGAGACATCCTGAAACCTGTGTGTTTGAGAAACACTGCCATATAAAGCTATATGTTACAAATAAGACCCTTGATTTTTATTTTTACTTTTTAAGCTTTTTAAAGATGTTTATTTCATTATTTTTGAGGGAGACAGAGCGTGAGTGGCGAAGGGGCAGAGAGAGAGGGAGACAGAGAATCCCAAGCAGGCTCCAGGCTGGTTCTGTGAGCACTGAGTCCGATGAAGGGCTTGAACTCATTAACTGTGAGATCATGACCTGAGCCAAAACCAAGAGTCAGACAAGAGTCATCCAGATGCCCTTGATTTTTAGAACCTGTGTTCAGAAACCTTGATCTATTTACGACAAGTTTTCTCCAGAGTTTCCATGAAAAATGCTTGTAGTCAGTGATGGTAGGGAGGAGAATGAAGAAGTTTCAAATGAGAATCTTGTGAATCAATATGACAGTCTCAGGAAGGTTGACAATGAAGATGAGTGAAAACTTATTTTCAAAGTCTCTGTTGATTTTTAAATGATTATTATTTATCTCCATTTTTATCTTTTCTTGTTTTTGTAAATAAAACTTTAGTTCTGTCAGATGTCTTTGGTAAAATTTTTGTATGCATCTCACTCATTCAGGTAGCATTTAGGGAGAGTAGTCTCACCAGTAGACTGGTGAATTCCAAAGAGAGTATGAACACATAGTCATGAATTTTATTCTGAACTGTATAGCAAATGATGGAGCTAAGATTCAGGTCTATAGCCCAACCAATGAGGCCAGTTTCTATATTTATCTATCAAACTTTAATTATTTGGAACTGAGAAATATAGTCCAACAAACACATATTGGACATGTATTATGCACAAAGAATTCCCATCTCTCTAGTCAAAGCAAGGTTTAACTTCATTAAGACATTTCTCCTCTCTAAATATTTTAAAACACAGGTACGACTTTAATGCTAAAACACAAGAGAAGCATTTTCCTTTGGCCCTCTTCATAGATTCATGTAGGAATATGGCATTAAGTGATATTAAAGTTTTGTGTGTGTTTATAAAAGGTTTTCTTTCTCTTTTTGATATGAGATGTTTAAAGCGTACTGTGTAGCTTGTGAACCCAAGAATACTTTATGTTTTTTAATCTGAAGAACAGCCATAATGTTTTTTTTTAATATTAATTTGCACCTCTTTAGATTTCCACAGAGGACATTTCTAAAATTTATGTGTAGCATAAACACTTCTTTTAGTTAATTGTAGAAGTTTAACACTGACTATATTTACAGCCCCGTAGGTATAGTTGAAAATTTACATATTAAACAGAGATGCTCTCTGGCATGGTTTAAGAAAATGATCTGTGTTCTTAATTACACCTTTAGCATAAATGTGTGAATGTCATTTACTGAAATGTAAAGAAGAAATCTATGATGATGAAGATAATGATGATGATAATATAAAACATTAATTATATTAAGTTGGCAAATTTTGTGGTTTTTTTAGTATATGATCAATTTATATTTAATGAGACTATGAGTTGAAGTTTATTTCAATATGATGAAAATTCTAGACTTATAATTAGTTTCATAGCTATTTTATGTCTTTTAGGTGAATGAAAACTCCCATCTCAATGAATTTCAAAGCTAAATTTCCAAACTAAATTAAGGAAGTATGTAACTATGTTTATACTTTTCATAGTAATTGATTTTATTCCTAGAGTCAAATACTGATTTCTAGTATACAGAATGAGTGCATCATTTGACTTAATGAAAATGAGTTCGTTGTTCATTTACTACGTGTGACAAAATTACATTTCCTTATTTTTAATGTTTTTAAATGTTTACTTATTTTTGAGAGAGCAAACAGGAAAGGGGCAGAGAGAGACGGAGATACAGAATCTGAAGCAGGCTTCAGGCTCTGAGCTGTCGGCACAAAGCCCAGCGCAGGGCCCGAACCCACAAACTGCAAGATCATTACCTGAGCCGAAGTCGGACGCTTAACTGTCCAAGCCACCACGTGCCCCAACGTTTCCTATTTTTAAAAGACAGTCTATCAAAAGCTGTTAAGAGAGAATCTCCTATGATATTTCAAGCATAAGAATAATAATTATCAATATTTCCCAATTAATATTTGTCCTTTCCTTAAGCAGGTTTAAAGATACTTAAAACATAGTCCAAAATTAGAGTTGACAATTGCAAATACAAACCAACCAACACAGTAATAAAATCAATACTTACATTTCCCTTGAGGCCACTACTTACTGTTTGCCGCACCATTTCCTTAATGGAATGGCAGTTATGTTTGCAGAAACCTTGTAACTACCATTTTTATGTTTTAACTAAAAGCAGCTTTCTTGAAGAAGTATGATAAAGAAATTCTTGAGCTGCTGTTAAAAATTGTCATAACCATTTAATAGTTAATAGGAGTGCAGAGAAAGCAACCTTTCTCTTTAAAATCTTTTCCAGATAAACATTGTAGCCTTTCATATGAGGTGCTGTGTTTCTGATAATGGCAATATGTCTTTTATGTGTTCATTATGATGGACATTGACTTCATATTTAAACATCTCGCTACACTTAAACAACTCACCCAGTTTAAATGGACATATACAATTACTAGGGTGCTTTTCATTTCGGGCTGATTTTGAAAGTGTACTGTCAAAAATGTAAAAACTGGAGGGAAGAAAGGGAAATTAGCAGTTTTACTCTGCATATTAAGATTAATTTCAAAATCTAATTGACAAAATGTCTTACTAGCTATTCAGTTGATTTTTCTTCTTATTGTTTTGACGGGATAGTAATTTCCCTTTTTTAGTCATTATTTTGCATTTCTTATGAAATTATCTAATATTGATATAGCATTTTAATGCCAATTCTTTTAACAGATTTACATTTTTATAGGCTTCAGTCTAAGTTAGAAATTAATTTATCTCCACATTTGCTTCTGATCTTTTTCTTAAAGATAATAATAGTCTAAGAATCATTCAGGATGGAACAGTGCATTTTACCTGCCAGAGGAATTTATGCATGGTCAAACTTTGTTTTTGAGAGTAATTGTACAAACTAAAATAGAGAAGTCGCGTGAACAGAATTCATGGCCCTTTTTAGAGGCCACGTTTTGAAACAGGATATTGAAAATGAAGTCCATTGGCCAGCTTCGGTGTTTTTCCATGATGATGTCAGCAGCTGTGTCGCGTGATAAAGCTGCAATATTTTCATGACAAAGAAAAATTCATATCCACATCTTTAATAAATGATGGAGAAAAAAAAAACCTCGTCCATACTGGATTCATATATTCCCATCAGAACCTTTGTAGCGTCTCTCAACTGTAAATATTGAGAGTAAGATCAGAATGAAAGGGGTGTTGCATCAAAATTAATCGCTGAAGTTATTACTTACGGTGTCACTTGTTTCCCATATTCAGGCTTTCCACACAAAGCTTTGAAGAGCCCTACAGGACCAACCAAATGTAATTGATACAGAATCATTGCCCCACAACAGCTGCACTAACAGGGTGCTGCAGCTTTTACTTTAATCTACCTTTCTTTCTGAGAGTTTATTATGTTTTTGAATTTATTCTTTTGTAGATCCGGGAGCTATCTTTTTTATGGAAATTAATCTTTTTAGAAGATTTGTACTCTCTTTTTCAAACACTAATACATTCATTCAAGTATCCTATTATTCAGATCCAGCTGGCTTTTATCTGGTGATATTTACTTCAAAAAGCCAAGTTAAATGGTATCATAGATTAATTCTCAGGGCACAGGAAAGCTTTTTTAGAGAAAAACATGATTTGGTAATTACTTGAAATATCATAATAAAAATCACAGAAAATGTCAAAAATGTATTGTATAATCTGTCATAATAGGAAGCTTCAAGAAGTTGTTTCATTAGAAATGTAGTATTCTGAGTCCCTCGTAAGTTTTCATTTCAGTCAAACATGATATAACTCGAAAGTTTGCTTTGGGTTCTAATAAACTGTATTATGAATTTTAGGTTTATATTGTTTGTTCACACAAAGCAGTGAAACTTCAAAAGGGACATTATCCACTGCTATCTCTTACATAAATCAAACTGGAAATAAGACACATTTTACAATTCAATTTAAGATCCCACTGAGACAATAATGTTGCAAGCTGTGCATTTTGCAAAGTAATATAGTAATGTCTAGTTTGCATTTTTGAAAAACCAAATTAATCACACTTTATTGAATATGTTGGAGCAAACCTAAAATTCATCTATTATTAAAAACTTGTGCAACAAACACAAACTATATTTTATACATAAAGGACAAACTCATTTATTCATTAGGATAAAACACTTGGAGTTTGCATTTTGTAACTATGAAAGAAATGACATTTGCTTATGGGGGCTGTTTTGAATTTTTAAAAGCAGTCTATACATAGTAAGCTTTTTGAAAATTTATCTTAGCATATTAAATTATATCAAGTTTCAAGGCATGCAGATGATAATAGAAGTTAACTTGAAAACTTTGGGGGTAAGAAAACAAAAATTGTTAAAGTAAATGATATACTTTAAAAAGACATCTCATATGAATCAGAGTATCGCTTTGTGTCTTACTTTACATGTGTGCACCTTAACATAATATAAACTTTTTCTGGTTTTGATAAGAAAAATAAAACCCTCCCCAGGCAAAATAAAAGCTATCATGTCCTACAATTTTATCAGCCTAAAGAAAGTAAGTAATTTTTGTATGCGTTCATTTGGATATACAGTTCCAATAAGACATTATGTGTAGTATTGGGAATCAAATTTTTGTGGCATCATCTAGATATTATTGCCTACGTGATGTATATTATATATGGTTATTTTTGAGGAAGTGTAGTAAGTCTAAGCACTGTGAATAGTGAGGAAAAGCGAAGGAGAGCAAAAATATTGGCTAAGTTTGGATGTTTATTTTACTGGTGCATATTTTTCAATGTCAGGGTAGTAAATACTGTTTTGCTCTCTGCTTACATATCTAATATTCTGTAAGATAACCGTTATTTGGAGTGCTACAGAACAGTAATATACACTCTGCCCAGAATAGAAATAGCAATATTAAAACACATTTCCAGATTTAATTTTTCAATAAAATATTAAAGCCAAACTTGTCCTATCTCATAAACCTTATTATCAAATCATGAATTTGGTGGAATATTTCCTTCTTGCCTTTTCTAATTGTGTCACTCAGGGAGGGTCGAAAAAGGTCTATCAACTCTGAACCTACTGACAATTCTCCTGCTTTTCTATTAAGAACCTACCTTGCTGACTCATATCCACTGGTGAGCTGTGTCCTATGTCACGAAAGAGCAATTTGCATCTCTTCACGTGAAGACTTCCATACAAGACACACATGGTTTTCCTTTTATTGGGGAAAAATATTGGGTGCATATATAAGAGGAATTGGTTTAAAAGCCACAGGGCTCAGATATAGGGAAGAGTATGCAGTTATGTCCTCACTCAGCATAACTGTTTTTTCATGTCTGGCTCTGGAAACCAATTTGTTCCTCAATCATCATCTTAGGAAACTCTAATGATAGAGAACACAAGATTTTTTTTTCTATTTTATCAATTTTCCAGTGGCATGAAATATGAGAATCAGGATTCCTGCCCTGGTCACATCAATGTCATGTAGTAGATGACAGAACCTGCAATGATTATTCCTGATGATGAGTTCCTTCTCCTCCTTCTGACCATCTGATACATTGCTTTAATCATATCTCTCCCCTGCCTAAGATGATGACCAAACTCATCATCCTGACATCTGAGAACTTTCATAATCTGGCCCTAGCCTACCTAATTCTTTCTGACTTCTGATGCTTTCCTAATATGTACTTTCTCCTCCATCAGTGGAGCGACCAGCTGTCATCCAGACCCACCATTTATGTTTGCTGTGCCTTCTTGAACAGCCCAGGCAATTCTCTCAACTCGATGTGTTCTGTTGCGAAGTAGAAAGGATTTAGGCCCAAGGATCAGGCAGTAAATGTATTCCAAATCCTGCTCTTTTCCGAAAGAGTTATATGGCCTCCTGAGTTTCATTTAATCATTCAGAACTCCAGTTTCCTCTGCTGCAAAATGAGAGGATTGTGCTTGATGGTGAAGTCTTCTCAGCAAGGTCTTTCCAGGGTGCTCTCCTAACACACATGCTTACATGTGCACACATACATCACATACGTGCAAACATTCTTTCAATCTTCTGTGATCGGGATCTCATTTAACCTGCAATGTCACTTTATTTATTTATCTGCTCGTTGTTTTCTCTACCTGCCTCCCAACTAGAATATAAACTCCAGGAAGATACAGATTTTTAACTGCTTGCTTTACTGCTCTAGTCCTGGTGCTCACAACACTGCCTGATACACAATAGATGTTTGATATATGTTAAAAAAGGTAATGAATGATTTCTGTGTCCACTTTGTGCCCCAACAACTCTATGTATATTCAACTCTATTCAAATATATACATAAACATGAATTATATATGTATAGTGGTGTTTTAAATATAATTGCTTGCTCCTTGTCCTGTACACTGTAACATTCTTGACCTCAAGTTCTCTTTGTGTGATTATATATTGATATTTTAAAAAGTTATTTGTGTTTTCTGTCCTATTTCTATTTTTTTCTATTTGATGTGGTTACATCATATTCTTAATAGTCTGCTGGTTTTTTCCTGTTTCCTCTCCAAGATTTTTAATATGCAGTATTAACTTGACTTTTGGATAAACAAGAACATGAAATCTTTTTCAAGGCCAGAACTTAAACATATATTAATATTAGCCTGAGCAAATTCACATGAGAATATTTTCAAAAATTGTTTTCACAGTAAGTAGAAATTTGACACATTTAAAAATTAAGCATTCTATTCTAAAACTCTTAATACTTTTTTGGATTTATTCAATTTAAAATAGATGATACATAAATATACAAAAAAGTCCCCCATCGTGTTATACACATAAGCCATTAAACAATTATTTTTGAATTTTTGTTTATCGATGTATACATATCAGAATTATAATTCTTTGAGAACAGGATTCAAATACATGATAAGGTACAAAATATGTTCAAGAGATTTCTTTGCAAAAACCATCTCTTTACAAGAAATCTCATAGAACAAAATTTCAGGATTTACCAAGGAGGAAAAACACTTTCTGTACAGACCATTTAAACTAAAGGAAGATCTTGAGGTATTTAATTTGTTTTGAAAAATTGCGTTTTAGCCTACTAACCGAAGTCTTAAATAGCTATTTAATATAAGTTATTTTAATTAAGAGCAACATTTAACAAGGTGTATTTACCCAGGTGTTAGGCCAGGTACATCTAAATGACAGCACCTGTGTGCTGTTGACAGTGGTTCTAACATTCCCTGTGTAATGATGTGAGAGAACATGTGTGGTAGAACAGAGAAAAATTAGAAATAGTGCAATATTTTAATATTGGAGGGGATAATGAAATTATTTAAGACAAATTTGGGGATCACAAAGGAAAATAACAGATCATAATATTTTTCTTTATTACAGAGGGTCTTTTCTACAATTAGATCACTATTTGTTATTCAATAATAAGGATCCCTCCCTAGATGATAATTTTTTAATAGATAGAGGTCTCTTTACTCTGAAAACATGTGAAATACAATATCTTTAGTACAGATAAAGACAATTTGTATAGATATTGCTTTTATAAGTTTAAGACTTTTGAAAATTCTGATTTTTCTATTTGATCACCTTAGAAAAGATGGCAATTTCCCCATTCATTATTTCTTTTAACAAGGCATGCATCTTTTTAGCATTGATGTTGGGAAAATTTTATTGAAGAAAAATGATTAAAATGATTTATTCCAATACTACAGTGTGTGTGCATGTGTGTGTGTTTGTGTGTGTGTGTTAAATGAACATAAAACCCATGTTAACACTCAATTCTGACACTGAATCATTGTGTGACTTTAGGTTGGTTGCATTCTCCTTATATTTTTCATTGGTCATACTATGATTATAATAGTTACAATAGATATTTTTTAAATAAAAAATGAATAAGGATGTTTAAGTTTTACTTTCTATTGACCTAAGAGGGTTGATATTATCAGAAAATCAATCCTCATTTCAAAACACATTTTGTAACCATTTATCTTATTCTAATTCACATTGTGACACCAATCTAAAAGCATATGCGTTTATTCTTGGGAGAAAAATGAATGCTTATATTTAATTCCCAAATTGGAGTTAAAAGTGTGGAAATGAAATTATCCACATTAATGCTAATCATCTTAAGTATTTTTTTCATTGCTAGCAACTGAAATTATAGTGGTCATTTTGACCTTGAAAATCACCTGTTATGTCTGCCTATGAAAAACTGATGAAAAGTGCTTTGAATTGTATGTCTTCACTACATATAATAAAAGCTATGGAAAGAATGATTTGGTTTCATATAAACAGTAGCTTTCAACAGGCCTGCCATCTGCATGTAATCTCACCACTATAATATAATATTATTTCAATGGTCCTTCAAATGTGCTGAGCTATTTGCGATATGTAGTCTTTTGATTTAAAGCTGCCTCTCTCCTTAATGTTCTTAGGGGGGCCTTGTAATTGTTGGATATTCTAATTATTTATCGTATTACAAGTTGGGTGAATGGCATCTTTTCAAGCTATGCTTATCTGTGTCTATTTGTGTTTTTTGTTTGTTTGTCCCGGTTCAGTCTGTTTACCTAAATAGTAGTTTGGATTGTTAAATCTTTACATCTAGTCATAATGTCCTACATTCATTCATTCAGTATTAATTAAGGACCCAAGATCTCTCAGTAATTCATGTTGATTTTCTTATTAAAAAGAATATTATAGTTTAGAAGTAAGTGGAGAGACCTGAATATTATGGACATTGGTACTCTTTTGTGCTAAGAATTTATTTTAAGAGTCATATACCAATATTTGCTTGGTCCTGCTCAGCTTCTTGGTCTTCTTTTTCTTCTACTTGTTTTATTTTTAAATCATTCATCTGGCTTATTTGGGGTTTATTATGTGGCTTACAGTACAAATACACTTTTAGTAGAAGTATCTTTATACTTTCTATGCCCTCTCCAAGCATCACAGCTTAATCTCCTACCTACAAGTCAAAGACATCCACATCTTCCTCACTGAGTATCTGCTTTTCTTCCAAATTTCAGTTCCGTATTTCTCACTGCTTATTGTCAATCTTTATTTGACTGTTCCTGAAGCATCTCATATTTAGTATGTCCAAAATCGAACTAATCTTCATTTATTTCTAAATCAGATCTTCCTCATTAGGTGACTAAAATTTTGGATTGCATGTTCACAATTCCAGAATCTAAATCCTGGGGCAAATTAAATCAACCTTTATAACAGTAATGTGGATCTACCTCAGAGTTTCCAAAGATTCATTGGATAGTATGTATAAAACTTTATTACCGCAGTGCCTAACACATTGAAAGTAGACAATACATGTTAGATATCATCATCATCATTATCATCATCACTCCTTAATAATATCTCCACACATCCTGTTAGTCTAGATACTCAGATCATCTTTCACATTTTATTCTCTTCATCCCCATTTGTATCCAAATGATTACCCAGTTCTGTCAAGCTTATTTTCAGAATACCAAACATATGTCTTCTTCTTCATCTTCTCTTTCATTCCAAAGATAAAATTATGTACATATGTTTATATTTGTATCTCTCTCTCCCACACTGTAAGCTGGTCAAGAACAATGGCCATAGCTTAGCATTTTTAAAAGCCACATTGAAGTTTCCCTCATGTGAAGGTAAAAATTGGTCTGAGAATTGCAGTTTTCAACTCAAGAACTGAGAATTATTCCTACTCTGTTAAATGCTGGGGATACAATGATGAACAAAAGCTACATAGGTCTGCCCACATGGTGCTCACATTAAGACAAGAAGTGTTGGGTCTTTCCTTAATAACAGTGGGAAACAACTGAAGTCCTCTAAGCAGGGGAATGACAGTGTCAGATTTGTACTTAAAAGTAATGATGATATAGAAGTAGAGATAAATGATGTAGATGAAATCAACAGGACATGAAATGGAATTGGACATTTGTGACACACAGTGAGAGAAGAGGAGATAAAGATGATCCCTAGGTTTCTGGCTTATAAACTAGCTAGTGATGTCATTCTTTAAGGCTAACTAAGTTTGGGGAGAAGATAATTTAAGATGTAGATCCATACAGACAGAGAAATATCGAGATGATTTCCACAAGTATGCCATGCTACCTATGGGGGTTTTATGCTTTTTGGAAAATTTAATAGCAATTTGGCTCAAGTGAGAAAAATTTTCAATTTCAACATAAATAATTTAAAACTGAAAACACTGTATAAAACAATGGAAATGAAAACTGATTTCAACTGACCATGAACAACACTTATGCATGAACATAAAATTGTTAATATTATATACCACGACGTTGATTACACTACTAACAGTATATAAAGTATATTAACTTGAAATTTTATTTGATGTAATTGTAAATCTATAGGGAAATTACAATATCCTTAGAGAGGAGAATTTCTAGTTCATTTGTTTGCCTAATGGAAAAATAATTTGATGAGTTAAAGTGGGAAAAGGTAGAAATTCATTGACATTGGCAGTGAGAAAGGTTAAAAGATGCAGTTAAACTGGATACATTATACCCAACTGCTTTATTTTGAAGAATTTCATGAATACATTTTAGATTGGAAAGCTTACATGTTTTTAGTATTGTTATTTCTATACTGTCCATAATAGCTAGTGTTATAGTTTAGCTGTAGAAATTAACCAGTCTGTTGCAATATGATTTCCACTGAATAGAGACATTTGGCTCTTGGTTCCAACCATCTTATAGTCCATATCAACAAAACACCTAAATATTTAATCCATACAAATTGGATATAAAATTTGGCTACTATTTCTTTCCTTGAGTCCTATGTAACTAATTACTCAGTCTAAGTCTGCTTTTGTTTTGTTTTGTTTAGGGAATCGATTTTACCTGGTTAACACTTAGAGCATGGTGCTAATGAATCCAAAGAAAACAGCAGCATCAAAAAGCAAAGTGTTTTCTGATATAATTATCTCTGTCTTCTCCACATAAAGTATTTAACCTTTTATCTTTATAGTAATGGCCTTCCTTCTTTTATTTCAAGTTGTATCAAAACTTTCTGGATTTTGGTATGAAATCAGGGAAAATACATACAGTATTGAATTCTGTATACAACAATTCATTCTAATAACTTTTATGAATTTAAGGTCAAGGCTTTTAAAATGTAAGCCATTGTGTATCGTAAGTTACCTAATGCTGTTCTGGTTTTCCATGATTCCTCAAAGATTTTCAGGATAATTGTTTTTTATATGTCTCCCTCTTCTTTAAGGATCCTCTTATGTATTCCATTTGATACTAGTGACTTGAACTTCAGCTCTGATTTTACAATTTGTTTCTTATTCTTTTTAGTTCAATAATCATTAGCGATGGTGAAGAATATTCAACTAAAAAAAAATAAGTGGCTCTGATTCTAGTATTTTATACGTCACTTTGTATAGCTTGTTAACTTATGCCACTTTCAACAGCTTTGCAGAATATGCAAGGAAATAGAAATGTCTCCACTTGGTGAAGAAATCTGGCTATAGGCATTGTTCTGATGAGTCCAGGGACTTTAATAGCACCAATGTTATATTATCATCAATATATATGTATATGTATGTATATCTATATGTTATATTATCAGCGATATATATGTGTATATATATATAGAATATATATATGTGTATATATATATATGTCAAAAATATATATAATGTGTCAAAATAGCTCTGCCCTCAAAAGAAAACATCACAGGTAAAATAGAAGCCTTCTTGTATTGTAAGAGTTTTAAATTTCTAATGGACAAATATTTAACACTCAGGTAACAGAGTAAAGTTTAATTAATGATAGATAACTAAAGAAAATATATCTAAATATTGCTGGGAGAGTAACATGTTTATTTAAATGACTCCTATTTAATGGTAGTGGGATAGTTAGAATTCATGGAAATACTATTCTTTCCCTCTAAGGAAAAAAAGTAAGTTGATGTTAGAACATAAGCTAAGCAGGATTGGTTACATAACAGCCAACCAGATTTGTTTTTCCCCAGCGGTTCCAAATCAAACATGAGATGTGTACGTATACAAATTTTAGACTCTGGAAATGTCCTGCTCTGTGGGTGTTATTTTGCAATACCAGCCAGGAGGCATTTGTGGTGTTTTCTTTGCTGAGGCACTGCACTGAAACTGGAATGTTTTTTATTTTATTTTATTTTATTTTATTTTATTTTATTTTATTTTATTTTATTTTATTTTATTTTACTTTATTTTATTTTATTTGCTTTGTTGTTTTGTTTTGTTTTTTAATTGTAACCCTAATTAATTGTTCCCATAAAATATTACTTGCTCTCCATTCTAAAATAAAGTAATTTGATGAAGTTGAACCAAAACACCAAAAGATTTCATATATGAAATCTTTTTATATGTGTTTATATATGCTAATGTAGATCAACTCAGATCATTATCCAGAAGAAAAAAGATTTAAAAAGATTACATTACATTAACTCAGGAGAGAACTGTGTCTCCTGCTTATGCAAAACACTAGGAGTACTGCTGACATTTTATATTTCATTTTTAAGGTGAAAAAAGCAAGTAACTTGTATATTCTCACTTACCTTTGAAATAACAACTAAACATCTGTAGTGTCTGTGACTAGTATTTGCTTTCACTGAATAGTCTTGTTTCCATTGTTAAGGTAGTGTTGACATCCTTCTAAGTGGTCTCCAATGGTATGTAGTAAATGCCTGCTCTTGCCATCATTTTCATTGTAAACGAATCTTGACAATGTCAGGTTCCCGTCACAGTCTATCAGTGTCACTCACTAAGCGGTGGTGTGACCGTTAGTCCCTTTGAGATTTCCTCCTTTATCAGGGTCAGTCTGTGGGAAGATCTGAATGAATAGTTACATGTTACCTAAGTATAAAGGGTAATAACTTTTACACGTACTTTTACTATTTTAATGCATGGTAGTTGAAAGACATTCTTTTTTTACAGGTCACTTTAATTTTGTGTTTGACATATATTCTATCTAAAATTCATAAAAATACACTATGGTGTTCCTTTTTGGAATCTATTCCTCATTAGATATATGCAGGGTTGAATAGTAAATATGATTATCTGGGCTAGGATATTTGGTGCCACTCATACACATAACCAAGTTTGTGTTTTGTTGTTGTTTTTTTAAATTAAACAGTAATAATATCCTTTCCCAAAGCATTTTACATTTTCTTTTCTACTTAAAAATTGTGTTCCACAAAACAAGGTGATCTTTCTTTGCCAATGATTATCTACACATTTAATCCTTCTTTAATTATTTTTTCATGGTAATCTTTTTTTTTCGCACCTCTGTCTCAATTGATAATTGTTTGAGTTGATTTGCAAAATAACATTCCAAATGCTGAGGATTCACATTTCTTTCCTTTATTTCAGTTTACTCACAAGAATCAATTACTAAAATTTTATTTATACTCTAGCCATATTTATTGTTGGTTCTATTGAATATACCATGTCACCAGATATTCAGTAGAATTTTTCCTGTGGTCCCACACAAGAACAAAAGGTACCAGGTACCCCTCATTTTAAAGAAAGTAAAAAGCAGCTGCTACTTATCAATAGCACCTGAACCAGCCTATCTTAACTATCATCCAGGCCCCACAAATATCCTCCTGCCTCATTATAAGAGAGTATGACCGTAGAGAGAGGGGATTTGAAGAAATCCTTGCAGCGAAGAGACAGCATCTACTGGGAGGGCTGTGACTCAGTGATATCTTTTTGAGAGCGTTTCCACACCACCAGTTGAAGGGAGGCTTTCCAAGTTTACAGGTGCCTTCCCCTTATTTCAGAGCTGGATTTCTGTTTTGGTGTGAACTGCTGATCTGTTTTCTGTATATATTTGAGCAGGGGGGTAAGGAATTGATAGGTGGCAGGCTAGAGAGTGGACATCATCGGAACAAGACGACCCACACCAAGAGAAGGACCTTATTGGTAAGCGGCAGTGGCAATTTGGGGAGTTTAGAAGAGCAGGAAGCTGAAGATTTCCATTGTTAGTGACTCGTGCTTCTAGGAAGTTCCTCTGGGAGGGACCCTCTTAAAGGATCAGGCATGACTTAGTAGGAGATACTTAGCATTTAGGCATCTGCCATGTGGAAGATGTAAGTGGCTGATAGGCATAGTCGTAGAAGCAGGGAGAACTTGAGGTGGAACTGGTTGAGTCGGAGACCTTTATCCTACTATCCAGGAGAAGGAGAGAAGGAGGATGGATGAAAAACTAACCAAGCCATTGTCTTCCAGGCCACCTAGGTTCTTAGGGATGGCTAGTGCTGATAGAGATGGAGAAACAGAGATAAGCGTTAACTAGAATGGATTTTTTAATACTCAAGGTTATTAAGGGGCAGAAAAGGGAGCCTTGACAAAATGTGTTTGAAGGCACAAATTAGAGGAAAAAGAAAGCCATTTAATATTTGTAACTCAGCAGTTCTGAATGTCCCATAATCTGACTACCTTTAGAGTAGGGATAGCTTTCAAAATTTAAGGGTTTCTCCTCAAAGCAGTATAGTTCTGCATTTAAAACTTGGTCCATCATAAGATATGTATCACAGACTAAGACAAAATATAAACTGGAGCAAGCCAAGAAAAGTAGTCTGAGCTTGTAAAAAGACGGAGATAGTGCATCCAGCTGTTTGCTTTTTTTCAGAACGTATAGCTATGTTTTAATGTTGGGGTGGGAAGCGTGTAAGATTGCAGAGAAAGTTCCATACCCAGTCTTTACAAATTCACGTTTCAGTTACACTAGATCTTAAGATCACTCTGCTTGTCCCTGAAGAATACACATCTTTTTACACAAAGGAAAACTAAACACACAATCGCTTTTTGTATTTAAGTTCCAGATATTTGTACATTTTTATTGATAAATTCTTAATATCTGTATACCTAGGCAGGTAAGTGAATACTTACTATAGTATAGTAAGATACTATAGAATGAAAAATTAATAGTTTTTAGCTAGAGACAGAATTGGTAATCAGGCATTTTATTTCAACTTCCTTTCTTACATTTATGTACCCTCTTACCTCTGGCTGTGTGTGTTGCAAGACTCCATTTGTTAATTTTCACTCCACCAAAATCATGGCATAGCATTAATAGCGGGCCTTCATTGTGCTTGTGGTTACGCTTCTTAATTTCAGCATATAGCAGCCGCCTGTTGTGTTCTACCTGCAGCTGAACCTATGTAAGCAGTTGTCTAGCCTGACACTGTTCCTGTGCTTCTCCACAATCTGTGTGTGAGACGAGGTATGGGAAATCTCTTTCCCTTCAGTTCCTTCCCCCCGACATTAAAATATGAACACAAATCTCAAGTAATCAACAGTTGGATCCACTGAGTCTTTTCATGAACCCATGACCATTTTCCTTTGCTTGAACCATTTTATAATTTTATTGTGTTTTATGAGTTTTTACATACATGCCTTGACAACCTATGATAGTATATGTTCTTTGGGGACCTGAAGGCTATATCACCTTCACCTTGTTCTTCCACTGTAAAGTCAAGAAACAGTTTGATTCAATAAGAATGGGGAAAGAGAGATGCATCAGGTATTTTGTTTGTTTGTTTGTTTCTCCTTACCAAATAGTAGAATTTCCTATATATTTTATCTTCTGTCTCTTGCAAGATTTCCTGTGGTCACAGTAGTAAATGTTAATTTTAAAGGTATACAAGTGTGTATATATATGTTTGCGTGTAGGCATAGTACATATATACTGGCTTATATCACTAAACATATTGGCTTAAACCAAAGCACTTGAAATCATACATTTAATAACTATGGGTATGTCTTGTTCTGAAATGGCCTATTTTCAATTCTTATTTATTCATGCTAATAGGAAAAGGATGTTATAAATAATGCAAAAATCACTTACAGCTGACTTAGTTATATATTGTATATTTTTCATCAGACTTAGTTTCTTAATTGTTTGCTCTATTTATTACGCAAACGAGCTAACATCATGAGTATTTAACAAATGATGATTGGTGGAGATGGCTAGGAGCATTTTATGTAGTGGGAAAATCCAGTCTAGTGTTATCAACTTGCTATGGAAAATTCACATGTGGATGATTGATATTTACCCTCACACAAGGGACTAATACCCTGTGATGCAAAAGAGATGTGAAAAGAGATAGTATTTTGTCTATAATCTGTTTCAGAATGATTCAATCAGAAGTTTGGCTTAATATTTTATACCTTGATGATGTGAAAAAAATAGTCACAGTGCTTCTCCACTATGAGAGTAAAATTGAAATATATTTGGAAAAATGACTTTTTCCAATGTATTAACTGGCAATCAGAATTCAAATAAAAGGAGAAATTGGTTCAAGTGAACAGAGAAACAAAAGTAGATAATAGATATAAGCAGAAATCAAACTGAATTTAAAATAATGAATGTGAGTATTTTTCTGTACTCAGTCCATCAATTATCTTCAAATAAGCAACATACTATGAAAATGTAATGTTTGCATTTATTGGTATTTTAAATGAAATGTGTAGGGAAAATTATCCATTAATTATAAATTCCCTATCCAGTTTTCATTTTCAAATAACATTTATTCCAAAGTGTTATTTCGATACCAATTGTCAGTGATTATGCCTCAACACTTGTTTTAAATGATACTATAAAAAGTAAACATTTAAAGAAAAAATTTGCACATACCTCGATAAAGGCATTGTGGAGTCGAATTTTTATCATGTTTCGCCATCAAATATTTTCTTGACACCATACGTTTGAAAAATTCACATACTTACAGTTTTTGCATGTTTGACTAGGACCTTGGTATAAGCATCAAAAAGGGTGTGAGTAGAGAAATAAAGTAGATCCATTTGTGAATATGGAAGTGAACTTTTATATCATAGTGTAGGAACAAGCTGGAGAAATTTCTTTTATGTGAGTCATTTCTGGATGAAGCTATAAACTTTTTTTTAGCCAAAAGCTGTCATGGTTTCTTGTAAAATAATAAAGATAATAAAGATCTCCACTTTAATTGATTCTTTTCATTGTTTAATAAAATTGCTTTGTTTGATTGCTGAAGAATTTGAATTGAGTTTTCATTACCCACTTCTGAACAATTTACTCTAAGATTCAGACAGTATTGAGCTAATGAGTTTGAATTTATATTGAACCTTAACTGTCTTCATGAAGTAAATGGAAAAAAATCATGGCAGTAACTAAGTATTCTTCATTAAAAACTATGTCATAGAGATTTTACAATGAAGCTTTTAATGGAGCTAAAGCATTTAAATTGGAGTTTTACCAACTTTGCTGTTTCTAAGTATATTATATGAAAATATTATTTCTTTTCCTTTTTTAAGAAATGTAAACTCATTAAGCTGACAGGGACATTACAAAAATTTTCTTCAAGGGGGTTGTTTGTATATCCAACAGATTCAGTAAATAAGTTAGTGTTAATTTAATTGGGGAACATGTCTAAATTGAAATTATTCATAAATACCTTCTAAGGTGTATCCTATTAAGGTGTTTAAAAATCTACTGAAATCCAAAACATGGCCCCATTATTAAAATGAAAGCTCTCAAATGTACTGTTTTTACTTTGACACTATATTGCCATAATCAACTTTTGTTTCTTTGTAGTTGAATAAAGGTGATATATTTATTGATGCACACATATTTAATATATTGCTTTGACATTATTAACCTTTGTAAAGTGATTTTTTAGGCTCTTTGTGCTGTGTCTAAATGAGTTGGGCATTTAATAATTCCATGTTTAGGATTTGTGGTGGAATTAAGTGAGGAACTTTAACTCTGAATGGTGGCTAGAATATCATTTAATACAGGAATAACTACAACTACCAGTGGGCTTCACTTCTAAGAAGTAATTAATTCTCTAGGTATCTAACAGAGACCATTTCATCTTAATTTGGTTATTCAAACTAGATTAGACTCAAAAAGTAAGATAAATATTGTAGAATTTTTTTTTTAATTGAGGAACTATATAAGAAAAAGAAAAACAAAAAAAATATGGTTTAGGGGAAATTTACTTACTTGAGGTTATTTTCCAAGAAATCACTTGGCCAACTCGAAATGTGATATACTTTTTAAAACCTCATTTCAAATAAATTATTAGAAGATTTGGAATAATATTGCATCCAAATTGCTTATGTGCATTCCCCACAAGTAGCTGTGATGGTTCTTGGGATAAGCAACCACTGTCCTCTTGCTCATCACAGAGATCTCAGGCTTCTGTTACCCACCCCCACATGCCTGGAACTAATAGCCTTCCACTTAGGCAACCTCTCCACCATCTCAAGCAGAGCCACCTTCTGCCAAATTCTATAACGGTATTTTTTGGTACTAAAAATGGCAGTTGCCCAGAAAAAAATATGCAATCATTATATTGTAAAATGTAGGACATAACGAAGAGATACTACATTTAGATAACTGATTGTGATATGTTAAATAAAACCCTCATATTTTAAGCAAGAATTAGAATGATCAGAAGAATAATGCAGCAACGAATTGACCATTTGTATTGAACGCATGGAGCATGGTGACGTGATAAAACATGGCACCGAACTGGTTAGCTTCAAAGCTAATTTCCCTGAGTGGTGAGTGGGTATTGTTGCATATAAAGAGGACGAATATTTTTCCTTTGGCAATCATTATTAGAACGTTTTTTAATGCTTCAATTTTCAATGATTTATGCCCTTTACCATTTTCATAAATGAGATACACTACGTTTCATAGTTTTATTTGAACAGAGCAATGATGAGATCTGTGCATTTTTTATAGGACTGGAACTTCCTTTTATGATGATGCCCCACCCTCTAATTCCCGTCAGCCTACCTCCAGCATCTGTCACCATGGCAATGAGCCAGATGAACCATCTCAGCACCATTGCAAATATGGCGGCAGCAGCTCACGTTCAGAGTCCCCCTTCCAGAGTTGAGACGTCTGTTATTAAGGTAATTGTTTTCTTACGTGACTGTTTTGGCTTATGCCAAACATCGTCTTAAGCCACTACCTCTAAGTCTATTTTTTTATTCCACAAGTAATTCTAAATTCAAAACAGATGATAGTAAATAAATTGTGAGAAAAATCACTTACAGTAGTTAGAACCAGGTAGAGCCAGGGGTACAGTATTAGACAGATTAGGCCAATCTTAAATTCCGTGTTGTATCTGTTGTTTTAAGTTTATTTATTTATTTGAGAGAGAAAAAGTACAAGCAGGGGAGGGTGCAGAGAGAAAGAGGAATGGAGAGAGAATCCCAAACAGGCTCCATGGGCAGAGCCTGATGCAAGGCTTGACCTTACGTCTGTGAGATCATGACCTGAGCCAAAATCAGGGTGAGGCACTTAACCAACTAAGCCATCCAGGGGCCCTTGTCTTTTATCTATTAAGAGAGAGATGGATGTAGGAAATTAATTGATATATTTCAAATTCAATAAATATATGACTGTGTGCATGAATGCATGCATGTCAATGTATGTGTGTGTGGGTTTATGAGCTTTAAGGTATAGGAAATAGTTGCTGATTTGTTGTTAAATTATGGTTCTGCCATGTTGCCTTGAGCATGTGACTCAATCTTTCTGATTCTATTCTACATATAAAAAGTAGGTAATACAGTATAGGTGTAAACACTAAACAAAATAATAAAATTGAATGCTTTTTATAAATTCAACAATACACTATATCTGAAGATAACACTATTGTTATACAAAGATCACATGTGTGTGTATATATGCACAATTCTCTCTCTCTCTTTTCCCCTTGTGTGGGAGGGTATGTGTATACCCTTAAATGTGTACCTTTAATTTATTTTATAATATGTACTTAAACAAAATTCCTTTAAATGAATTTTCAGAATACATTATTAATTTTTAAATTAAGTAAAAGATACTAATGCTTATCCTTATATGACATAATCATTACCTCTTTCTTCTGAATATAATACAGTTGAGTTAAGGAGGCCTCTGGAGCATGCCTTACATAAAAAGTCCTGTTAACAATTCTTATTCATTGCTGGTAGGTATACAAAATGCTATAGCCATTTTGGGAGGCAGTTTTATGGTTTCTTACACAGCTAAACATACTTCTACCACAGGATTATGTATTTTGCCAGCTCCTTGGTATTTACTCAAACAAGTAGAGTTATGTCTACACAAAAACTTGCACGTGGATATTTATAGCAGTTTTTTTTTTTAATAATTGCCCAAACTTGGAAGCAACCAAGATGTTTTCAGTAGGTGAAAGGATTAAAAAGAAGTGGTATATCCATATGTTATGACTTTGCTAATTTAACATTTGTTAAGTGGAACATAGGGATGACTGATGGTGAGCCATGGTCCAACACAAACCATAAGAAAAATTGAAATAGAAAACCTTATTACTCACGAGTTCTGGTGGAAATACCTCAGGGTATATACCTTGAAGGACCACATGGGGAGGTCAAGGTGGAGTACAGAGAGAACAAGGCAGGATCTGGGACAGATGCCTGTGTCAGGGCCTAACAGTAGAATGCTTCGAGGTTCCCAGGCTAGGGCTAGATTGGGCAATTAAAACCAGAAGAGCATAGTTTTGGTGAGCTCCAGCGGGCTTGTATGTAGGAGGAGACCTTCATTCTCAAGTGCTGTTGAAGAAGTCCTATTAAGGGCTTACATGCTTACATTTACTTGTGATTCTGTGGCTGTTATCTAGGGCATGTGCTTGCAAGAGGGGGCTTTTGTCAGTTAAGGTCCCTCCAGGACAGTTGGCCAAACAAAATGGATGCCTAGGCAGCAATATCATTGGAGTAGCTTAACTAAACGCTTGACACCGTATAATGGAATATTATACACAACTAAAAAGAAATGAATTATCAAGTCATGAAAAGACATGGAGGAAACTTAAATGTATACTGGTAAGTGAAAGAAGCCAGGCTGAAAAGGCTACACACTGTATGATTCCAAGTGAATGACCTTTTAGAAAAGGCAAAACTATGGAGATACTAAAAAGATCAGTGGTTGCCAAGGAGTGGGGCAGGGATGAATAGGGAGAGTACAAAGAATTTTTAGGGCAGTGAAAATGCTCCGTGTTATACCAAAATGATAGGTAATGTCATACATTTTTTTTAAAAGGCCATGTTACTACTTATACATTGTATAAGTATGTATACAATGTATATATACATTTATACATACTTATACATTACTATTATACATTGAATAATATGCTAATACCAATTTTTCTTATAACAATGGCTCTATAAGCAAAGATGTATACTAGTCCCTCACCATTTTCTGAAGTATCCTCACCAGGAAAAAAATATATGTATCACAGAAAACCGAGATCAACTTCTTAAAAATCTTCAGCTGAGAAAATGCCAATGAATGCTACATTGTCATCAGCCAGGAACCAAGAAGATAACTTTTAAAAATTCCTCTTTATTCGGAGTGACTTTCAGAGGGTTCCTTTGTTACCAAAGGATTTGTTAATCAAGATGTCACTGCATACTTCCATTTATGACCATTTTTGGTAATGGCTATTACTGAGAATTCAACATTCTCATTGCTTCACTCACTGAAGTGACCTAGAGGGAGATTTTGGCTGAAGAAAAAAGGCTAAATGTTCCTATCATTGTACTCGATAGCTATTTTAAAAAAATGAAAAGGTAGTAAGGATTAGTTATAGGATGTGATTACTCTCATTTTTTAAAAAAGTTAGTAATTATTACTATAGAGAATCGTCCTCATAATAATAATTATATAATTTTCACTCTCAAAACTGGGAATTTTGTAGTTCCTCATTTAGACAAGATACGGAATCGTAGTTAAAGTAAAACTATGGCAGAAGAACAGATTTTAGCAGTTTAAAATCATAATGGGTGACTTAGTTATTAACTGTAGATAATTTGGACATCAGCTGGTAGCTTACATATGTCTGGATCCAGAAGACTCTAATTACATCAGAAAACTTGATTCATTTTATCTTTTAAATACACACATATTTTTTAAATAGTGTATGTTGTATCCAATGTTAATCAGAATACTTAAGTAGTGAAACTTCCTTTACTAACTCTTTGGTTGTCAACATTTAGGTAAGTAGGAGGAAGCAGTTGGGTTTCCTCTGGAAGGCACCTTTAGAAAACAGTCTAGGTTATTGAAAAGTCAGCAACATTCCTTTGGTTTCTTAAATTAAGGTCAGGAATGGAGAGGAGGGAGACAGGGAGAAAGGAAGGAAATATGCAAAAAGGTAATAAAAAAAAGTGACAAAGCCCTGTGTCTTGAACTGTGTGCCAACACCTCCTACAATATAGTGTTAGCCCATTTTCTAGTCTCTCGGGGCAAATATTTTCAGAAACTTGGCTATGGATAGGTTAAAGGAAATTCTGGGCTTTTGAAAGCAGTGGTGATATAAATGGTGATAATAGCTGAATAAGAAACAATGGCTCTAATTAAGAATGATTAGAGAAAATAAACCTGATGGTTTTAAAAATTATTATTTATCACTAATAATACAAGCTGGTAGTTTTAACTGCACACATCAAAGTGACGCTCCATTGGCCACCGTGGAAGTGTGGAAGCGCCCATTGCCCCATTTCGTTGCAGGCTGGCCATCTATATATTTTTAAATTTGATGTTAAAGATCATAGAGACTAACCATATTTCAAGAAAAGCATAAGATAATTCTAACAGTTTTTGGTAAAAAAAAAAAAAAAAATTAGACCTGAGAGAATTCGAGAGTACGGCCTCGGAGGATAAGGGTAAGGAATAAGTTCTTTATAGAATTCCAAATATTAGGGAAAACAAGTTAATAAAAACACCTGCCTAAATTTATATATAGAAGACTTCATAGCACAAGCAGTGTTTAGTAAACTCCCATGATATATATTAGTTAAACTTAATTTGGGGGAAGTTTGATTTTCCCTAAAGAAAATGTTTGACTCCTATGTCACATTAAATAGTATGGGACCCAAGTGGGCAATTAGAATAGTGCTTGCAACTTTGTTTGCCTGAAAAGATTCTAATTATGAAGGCCGATTAAAAGCAAAATGTTAAATACCAAGAAGATTTCCCCCATCTGAAGGAATGATAAAACAAGGCAAATAGCTTTTGAAGGGAAAATAGAAGGTTGAGGCGTTTCCCGTGTGCTGGAGTGTACCATTTCCATTTTTTGAGAGTAATGATAAGAATTAAAATGAAAACAACCTACATGAGAATGTCAAAAGAATTTATAGGACAGAAGGGAAGTGAAAACAATGCTCTCAGGGTTACAAACTTTTAAAACATTTTGTCATTACCTGTTTCTAGGAGGTAAAGGAGCTCCAAAGACTTTCTCATAAACCTATTTATGAGAATGTACACACCACACCAGTACATGCAATGGAACAGGGTCCAAAAGCTGTCGTCCATGGGTAAAATTCACCCTTCTTCCAGTTCTCGCATGGACTATGAGTTAAGAATGGTTTTACACTTTAAAGTGGGTGAGGAAATATATCACAGGAAGACAGTCATTCACGACCCATGACAATTATATCAAATTCAAATTTTAGTGTCTATAAACAAAATGGCTTTGGGAGTTAGCTACACTCTATATAACATCTATGGCTACTTTCACATACAAAGCAGAGTGGAATAAACTATTGATTAGCTGGCTCTTTACAGAAAAATAAAAAATTGCTGGTACCTGCATTAGAACTACAATGAACTCATACCCGTGTGAATCTTAGGCTGTGGATAATTGCGGCGGCTCAAACTAAACTCTCAAACATAATGGGGCCATGGGTTTTGGCATTGAAAAATAAAAGAAATTAAAGGAAATGAGGAAAAGAAAATTACAGAGATGAAGACAGTACCACTGTATCATTGTTATTTGCTTTAAAAGAAGCCTTCATGATGGAGTCTGCCAAAGTATTAAATCTAGACTTTCTCCGGCTGATTGGTTTGGACTACTGGAAATAATTTAGTAAGATAACTTTGAGGAGGAAATGGGCATATACTGTTTAGACAATAATTCTAATTTGAATTCCTAATAGCCAATTGCCTGTAAGTATATATTAAATTATTATGGGCTCTGTATTAGTCTATTATGTATCATTGAGAATCATATATTTTTACTGTTTAATGTTCTATGAATGTTATGAATGAAGAGACATAGACTTGAGACATCAGACGTTATGTAATCCAGCTTTCCCTACAGTGGCAAAATAATTTTTGCATCCTCCCTACCCATTTTTATATAGCTCAGCTTTTGTGGAAAGCCTATTCTATTTTCAGCAAACTCAAGAATGAAGAGGGTCTTCCTTAGCTTCTACCTCAAGTTTATTATGTTCTCCTGGAAGATAAAAGGTCTACTAATTCTGTGTCCTAGCCATTTAAATTTATAAATCCTCTGCTGTAGTAACTATAGTGTTTCTTTCCTCCAGACACAATATTCTAACTTCTTTTGACCATTCCTCATCAAGCTTCTTGGTTGACCTTTTTTGAAAAATCACCCTCTTTACCCCAGTCCTTTCTAAATTTTTTTTTTCAACGTTTATTTATTTTTGGGACAGAGAGAGACAGAGCATGAACGGGGGAGGAGCAGAGAGAGAGGGAGACACAGAATTGGAAACAGGCTCCAGGCTCTGAGCCATCAGCCCAGAGCCTGATGCGGGGCTCGAACTCACGGACCGCGAGATCGTGACCTGGCTGAAGTCGGACGCTTAACCGACTGCGCCACCCAGGCGCCCCAAGTCCTTTCCATACAATACTCTAGAAGTGAACTGGCTAGTGAAGAGATGCTGGAACTAACCTAAACCTCAGTTGTGGACAACAGCTTATAAATGTAGTCAGAATTCACAAAACTGTTGTGAGTGTGTGTGTGTGACTCAGTACATTTCATGCCTTTTAAAAATGAAATTGTACTAAGCCAATTCTTTATTTTTTTACTTTTACTAGGAATTTGCATTTATCCATATTAAGTGTATTTCCCAGTCCACTGATTTAGGCTCTTTAGATACTTAACTTTTTTAGTTTAAGCATAGTTGACACACAATGTTATACGAGTTTCAGTACAACATGGTGATTCAACTTCTCTATACATTAGGCTATAATCACCATAAGTGTAGCTACCCTCTGTCACCATACAACACTATTACAGTATCATTGACTGTATTCCCTATGCTGTGCCTTTTATTCTGTGAGTTATTCATTTCATAACTTGAAGCCTATTCTTTAGATACTTTTGAGTATTAACATTCTAAACTCTCATACTATTTATACAATCCTTGTATCATTTCCAAATTGTAAAAGGATATATTACTTGTATTACTTTAAATCACTGAGGAAAATAAACAGTATAAATCAAGAGATCAATTCCTCTTGTCATTAGAGAATTCCTAATAGGCTGAAATGTTCTACTAATTGATTCTCTTTAGGTATCATTCATCAAGTAACCCCAAATCTCCCTGAATGAATCAATATTTTTCTCACATTTTATTTAATAAATTCACACTGATATCATAAGGACTTAGAAAAAATGGTTCTTGTTGAAAACAATTGAAAAAAAGAAAAGCAGTGTATTTTAGTGGTTTAAAACATAGATTATGGTGGAAGAATTCTTGGGTTTATATTCCATTTCTACTACTTCTTAGTCATGTGACCTCAGACAAGTTACTTAATATCTCTTTGTTTGCTTTTCTGTACAATGGGCTAATGACCCCTTTACTTATTCAGGTCGCCATACTGATTACATTAGTGTTTACAACATCTTTCAAAGGTTTTGTACACTGACATTGTCTTCTCCCATTATTTTCTCCCCAAATATTCACAATCATTTGTTTAAAAATAAGTTCTAGAATCTTATAAGAGATTCATGTCAAGCTTTTGAAATAGAATCATAATTGTATAGTAAGAATTTTCTCTCTTTCCTGTGCAAGCTTCTTCACCTGACAAAAGTGCTGCATTTTACTTTGGGTGAATTCTGCAGTGCATTGGTATAGAAAGCTAATTTTTAAATGCATTTGTTTTCAGATTTAATTTTTTTCAGGGATAGTATAGAATTGAGATTGAGGAATTTGGCAACATTCAAATTATTCTACATCTTTGAATAAACATCTTTCTCTCATGCTACATTACGGCGGTTTCTGAGGACAAGGAATATGATTTAGATTTGTTAGTTTTCTCCACTGACCATTGACTCCTCTTGACTATATGTGTGTGTATATGTGTGTGAAAGAAAGGCAGAGAGAGAGAGAGAGAGAGATAAGCAGAGACACTTTATGACATTCTCATTTAAAGAATTAAAGATTGAAAAAACTTAAATTCAAGTAAAATTTTGATCCCTAATAATTTCCTTTAAAGCAGGTCCTTAAATAACTATATTAGTAAATAGGACTTTATGTGCATGAAAGTTTAAAATGTTTAAATATTATAAAAACTAGAACCAGAGTGACCTGATTCTCAAAGTACATGAAAATCCTAGAGCAATGTCATGTCCCCCATGTTTGTTTAGAATAGCTTATTTTGGGGCAATCATAAATAACACTAGATGTGTGCATTACTTTTAGACATTTTTTCACACACAAAAAACGATTTCATATAATTTTTACTTGGACTTAGAGAAATAGTTAAGTACATTCTCTTAATGTTTATTTGGGTGTTGATATTAAATGTGAAGAAGATGCTTACAACAAAAGTATTAAAATGCAACCACCACTAAATATACCCTACATCAATGTATTTAAACAAATCGTATATGTTTAAATCAATACGTTTGTAATGCTAAAAAATAAATTCATGGTTCACCTTTGAATTCTAGGGAATTGATTCTTTTAAAGGACAAAAGCAAAGGATAAAGGGGTGAAATCAAGCATTTTCCTGACTTTCCCCATACAGACTGTTCCCAGGGATCATCATTAATTCACTAGGGGAACTTTTCTGTTCATCTAAATTTTCTGGCCAAAAAAAAAAAAAAAAAAGAATAAGGAATGGTATAGTTGGAATGTCACCAAATTACCAGTGCTAATGAAGTGGAGTCTAGACCATGATCATCAGTGGGGGCTGGCATCATAAAATGCAGCCAAGCAGACGTTATGTGTTTCTGATGGAGGCATGCAACATCATCTATGAAGAAGTCTCACTGCAAACTCAACTTAAATCAAGCATCCATACTTAACTATGTAGGACATTTAGGGGACTGAGGGACCTAGAGATGAATGACACCCTTACAGAACTGCATAGGACCAGTTCAGTGTGGTGGTGGCCTCTAACAACATACACAGTGCCTTAACTGGATAGAAATTGGGTTTAAATATTTGTCATGCACAGAGAGAATGATGCCAGTTAATAAATGGCAGCGACGGCCAAGTTAGAAACTTACCTTTTTTCTCTTTCTCTCCTCCCTCTGTTCCCCCTTCCTTGAGTGTGTGAAAAGAGGAAGTCCTATCTTTTGATTAAGATGATAGTATTTATTATTACATAGGGATGGATTATAATCCCTGAGCCAAGACTATATGTGGTTGTTTGAAGTAACTGTAGGACTTTATATATTAAAAAACAGTAATCTGAAATTATGAGGATACCTGAATTTTCATGCAGATGAGGGAAGACATATAGTCCCCTACCACCACTGAATAAGTTCGAAGAGACAGTGGAATAAAACTAAGTTGTTTATGATTACACTCATGGATTCTACCAGTTTTACATTTAGAAACATTGAGTATTTCTTGTGTATCATCACAAAAACAAACAAAAAGAGCTACGTAAATATTCCTTGGAACCTCAATTTAGAATTCTGAGTCACGGAATTTTGATGGTGTCTGCCTGACAGACAGAAGGTAGAGACCAGCTGCAAGTATATTAGCATTGTTTACTGTGTCTTCCAGAACTACTTTGAAACATTTTTTCCTGAATCCAGAATCCTATTTCTACTATTTATTTTGTCTGATAATTTTTCCAGAGCAAGGAAATTTAGATGTCACACTTCATCACTGTGCATATATGGTTCTGGACTCCACTAACAACATTTACCGCTTAAGATACACGCTCCATGAGGGAAAGGATTTTCATCAGTTCTGCTTAGTTGTATACATAAGACCAGAGCCTAGGACACTGGCACATATTAGATGTTCAGTAAATGTTCTTTGAATAAATGAATAGGTCTGAGTTGTCTTAAATCTCAGGAGTTTGGGTTATAAAGTGCTAGTCAAGTTCAATTTTGTAAGTTAAAAGTTACATCATGATAACATTTAATGTTAGAACTATCCTCTCTCCACTTCTATAACATATTCAGTGATGGAATCTCTAACTGATAAACATATGAAAATCCAGATAATTAAAAAGGGAGCAACATGAAGCTAAATGAAATAATCCTTTAGAGAAATGAATTGTGAGTGGGTTGTGATTATTTAGACTTACATTAAGAAAATATTTTCAGTTGATATAATGCATTTTGTGATAGACAGGAGGCAGCTGTGGTAATGTAATTTTTAAATATTCAATTGCCCCATGTGTAATACTGAGCATTTTATACTTTTTGTTTTAGAATTTTGGAATACACTATTTTGAATTCAACCTTTGATTCTGAATTATCTTGGAGACTAATACTTCTTGCTCTACCCAGAAACAATAAATGCAGCTTTTTCTTTATTGTTATTCTGCTACCATTAGTTTATTAGTATGACCTTTTTTTGGTGTGTGAGAGGGTATTCCTCTTAAATTCTCATTTATTATTGTGGCTGGTTTTATAAAGATGGAACATTGCAAAGGATTGTGTTTTATTGATTGGTGGAGTTATGATGTAGGACTATAAAGCAGCGTGTTGAAGTATTAAATTAAATATTCTTCCTCTTTGTCCTACTTCAGGCCCATCTTGGAGGTTAAAGGGTATTACACAAATGAAATGATAAATCCAGTTTACATAGTTTTCCTATAGACATTGAACTGCTTCTTTCTTATTATGTCTGAATAAAACTCATTATCTATTTTGTTTCAGTAATAATTATGAGATTCTCTCCTAAGCAATTCTTTACGGTCTCCATTATTCTCCATCTTATAGCATACTCTGGAAAGGCAAGCATATAAATATGATAAAAGAATTAAGCTGTTGAAATAAATTAATTTATTGTGCAACAATGTATTCAAATCTTACTTGCTCAGTGGATTTTACTTTAATGAAATTCTTCAAAGAACAATACATCATGTTCCAAAGATTGAAATTATACATTAAGTGAAATGACTGAATATGTTGTGTCTCAATTTACAGAAAGTTTCAATTGAATACTTAGCTTTTAAATAATAAAAATTTGCATAAATTAAAATATTTTCTTTAAATCAAAGTATTAAGTATTGTCTTTGTATCCTTTGTTCTTAGAGAAACAATTATAATTAAAGTAAAAATAAGCTAAAGCTAAATTAAATACAATTTCACCTACATTTTCTAAGCCTTCAATTATGCTTTTAAGGTGTATTTTACATTAGATTTAACCCAGTTTATTTTTTACCTAGTTTAGTATATGATGTTTAGAGTATTTTGAATGTATAAATGAATAAGTGAATAATGCATGAATGAAAGGAATATCAAGGAAAGCTTTGACAGTTAAATATGTGGACTAATGAAATAATTTTTATACTTATGTGGAAAATAAAATAAATAATTATTTTTAATGGCATAAGTATTGTTGCCAAAATTTTATGCATTAAGTGTTTAAGTATTTTATGAGTTAAATATCTCAGGAAAAAAATCAGTGTCTCATGCTTTCCATTAGCACCAGTATGAAATCTATTATGAGGAAACTCAGACTTGCAAAATGACTTTAGAGGGAATGATTTATTTCAAGATTGCACTTTATCTCTGTGCATCCAAACATGTGCCACTGCATATATGATCACTTACATAATTGTTATGAGAAATATTAAACCATATTGATGAATTAACATTGTCAAAGTGACTTTTTGAAGAAAATAGAATGGTTAGTTTATAAAATTTTAGTTTCAGCAAAGAAAAATATAGAGTGTTCTTGGGGTGCCTGGGTGGCTTAGTCAGTTAAGCATCTGACCCTTCATTTCAGCTCAGGTCACCATCTCATGGTTCATGAGTTCGAGCCCTGCATCAGGTTCTGCGCTGGCAGTGTGGAGCCTGCTTGGGATTCTGTCTGCCTCTCTGCCCCTCTCCCATTAGCTCTCTAAATAAATAAATAAATAAATAAACAAACAAACAAACAAACAAACATAATATATACATATATATTATAATGTTTATATGTATAAGGATAATATATAATGATATAATGATTATATATTATAATATATAATGATAATATGTATATTATCATTATATAATATATTAATATATTATACATAATATAATATATTATATAATTATAATATAATAATATAATATCTATGTGTATATATATACACACCCATGTATATATACATATATATATACACACCCATGTATATATATATACTGTTCTTTTTCAAATACATACCATGTACTTTTGTGTGTGAGAGCCAGACATATGAGGAATTGACCTTTAAAGTCTAGACAAATTTGTGTTCTCTTTATTAGAATTCTTAGAAATCAAGATTAGACTCCTTTTAGTGTATCTCTGGTCATTTATGCAGTTAGCTGTAGCATAACTTATTAATACATTTATACAGACTATAAATGAATTGTATACAGTATTATACATAAAGGATTAAGAATGCTTTTTCCAAGATATATCTGAATAGCTACTGGAAGGACACATTAAGTACAGTGTTGTTTCAAGCAGTTAAGTACATGACCTTATTGCCATTTGGGGGAGGGGAGAGGGTAACAAACTGTGGGATATTTGTGCAGTTGAATATATTCAACAGTAGAAAAGAGTAAATTAATGACACATGCAATATCAGGGATGAATCTCAAAGACCATTTTGTTGTGAAGAAGCCAGAAACAAAGAATTTACTGTATGATTTCATTTTTATGAAATTCTAGAACCAGAAAATCTACTCTATGGTGATAGAATTCAGAAAGTAGTTGTTTATGAGAATCAGAGGAATTGACTGGAAAAGGGCATGAGAAATCTTTCTGGGGTTATGGGAATGTTCTAGATCTTGACAGAACTCATTAAACTGGACACATAATAAATGTATAGTTTGCGTCATAATTTAGGGTAGGAGTGAATGTTAAAAAGAAAAGGATTTATAATTGCAATTAGAAGATAGGAAGTAACTTTCAGCATCCAGTTATGAATTCTCTATTCTTTTAAATCATGTATCTTTTTGTTTTTTAGAAACTTAGGTTATTTGTTTGCCGTGTGGACTAAAGACCTCAGGTCATTTAGTAGTATACCTTCTTTGATTTTTTTAGTTTGGAAAAATAACTGATAAGTTCATTTTTGTGTTATTTGAGACATAGATTTAAAAATAGTTTGAATTTTTTTAATGGTTTATTATTTATTTTTGAGACAGAGAGAGGGGCAGAGAGAAAGGGAGACACAGAATCCAAAGCAGGCTCCAGATGCTGAGCTGTCAGCACAGAGCCTGATGCGGGGCTCAAACTTACAAGCTGTGCGATCATGACCTGAGCAGAAGTCAGACGCTTAACTGGCTGAGCCACCCAGGTGCCCCAATTCCAAAATATTTTCACCCCCAAATTGCACAGTTGGATACCACCTTATATTGGTATCCCTTAGTATAACGAATGTATGATGTGTCATAAACTTCCCTAAACAAGCTAATTGTAAATATTAATATTGAGGGGTTATGTCTTCCTCTTTCCTCTCTTCTGCCCCACTTCTCTCTCTCATTTGCTTATTTTCGGTCTTTCAAATGCAACCCCATGTGACTCGGGTAGGACACTATATTGTGTCAGGTTTACATTTACCTACATACCAGTTTTGCTGTTTGTAGAAAATAGAGCACTTAACCTCTAATCAATTAAGGTAAAGGGCTAGTGTTATATAATATTGATACTACATCTCTCCTGTGGGAGGTTTTAATTGTCCTTTACAGAAACCAACCCACACACTTTAGATTAGTCCAAAAGCTCCTAAAGTTCAAAATGTTATCTTTACAACAAGATTCTAATATGCATTGAAATTCTTGAAAGATTTTAGTTGTTGTTGTTGTTGTTGTTTCTCTTTTCCTTTGTTTTGGCTACAGTATTGAGAGACCTCTCAAATCTTCGGTCATGAAGTTTCTTATGGGACTACTTCTTTTATTCCATGAAATATATATAATGGGAAACTGGTTTAGGCATGAATTTTGGAAGAGGGCTTGGTCATTTTTTCTGGTTATTTTCGTTTTCTTTGTCATGCTTTTTCAAAAATTAAGACTTCGCATATATGTGGAAGATGTTTATCAACAATGTTCAGGACTGAAAAATTAAACAGGAATGAGACCAGCAGTGCTCACTTTTTTTTTTTAATTTTTTTTTAATTTATATATGAAATTTATTGTCAAATTGGTTTCCATACAACACCCAGTGCTCATCCCAAAAGGTGCCCTCCTCAATACCCATCACCCACCCTCTCCTCCCTCCCACCCCCCATCAACCCTCAGTTTGCTCTCAGTTCTCAACAGTCTCTTCTACTTTGGCTCTCTCCCACTCTAACCTCTTTTTTTTTTTTTTTTCCTTCCCCTCCCCCATGGGTTCCTGTTAAGTTTCTCAGGATCCACATAAGAGTGAAACCATATGGTATCTGTCGTTCTCTGTATGGCTTATTTCACTTAGCATCACACTCTCCAGCTCCATCCACGTTGCTACAAAAGGCCATATTTCATTTTTTTTCATTGCCACGTAGTATTCCATAGTGTATATAAACCACAATTTCTTTATCCATTCATCAGTTCATGGACATTTAGGCTCTTTCCATAATTTGGCTATTGTTGAGAGTGCTGCTATGAACATTGGGGTACAAGTGCCCCTATGTATCAGTACTCCTGTGTCCCTTGGATAAATTCCTAGCAGTGCTATTGCTGGGTCATAGGGTAGGTCTATTTTTAATTTTCTGAGGAACCTCCACACTGCTTTCCAGAGCGGCTGCACCAATTTGCATTCCCACCAACAGTGCAAGAGGGTTCCCGTTTCTCCACATCCTCTCCAGCATCTATAGTCTCCTGATTTGTTCATTTTGGCCACTCTGACTGGCGTGAGGTGATACCTGAGTGTGGTTTTGATTTGTATTTCCCTGATAAGGAGCGACGCTGAACATCTTTTCATGCGCTTGTCGGCCATCCGGATGTCTTCTTTAGAGAAGTGTCTATTCATGTTTTCTGCCCATTTCTTCACTGGGTTATTTGCTTTTCGGGTGTGGAGTTTGGTGAGCTCTTTATAGATTTTGGATACTAGCCCTTTGTCCGATATGTCATTTGCAAATATCTTTTCCCATTCCGTTGGTTGCCTTTTAGTTTTGTTGGTTGTTTCCTTTGCTGTGCAGAAGCTTTTTATCTTCATAAGGTCCCAGTAATTCACTTTTGTTTTTAATTCCCTTGCCTTTGGGGATGTGTCGAGTAAGAGATTGCTACGGCTGAGGTCAGAGAGGTCTTTTCCTGCTTTCTCCTCTAAGGTTTTGATGGTTTCCTGTCTCACATTCAGGTCCTTGATCCATTTTGAGTTTATTTTTGTGAATGGTGTGAGAAAGTGGTCTAGTTTCAACCTTCTGCATGTTGCTGTCCAGTTCTCCCAGCACCATTTGTTAAAGAGACTGTCTTTTTTCCATTGGATGTTCTTTCCTGCTTTGTCAAAGATGAGTTGGCCATACATTTGTGGGTCTAGTTCTGGGGTTTCTATTCTATTCCATTGGTCTATGTGTCTGTTTTTGTGCCAATACCATGCTGTCTTGATGATGACAGCTTTGTAGTAGAGGCTAAAGTCTGGGATTGTGATGCCTCCTGCTTTGGTCTTCTTCTTCAAAATTACTTTGGCTATTCGGGGCCTTTTGTGGTTCCATATGAATTTTAGGATTGCTTGTTCTAGTTTCGAGAAGAATGCTGGTGCAATTTTGATTGGGATTGCATTGAATGTGTAGATAGCTTTGGGTAGTATTGACATTTTGACAATATTTATTCTTCCAATCCATGAGCAGGGAATGTCTTTCCATTTCTTTAAATCTTCTTCAATTACCTTCATAAGCTTTCTATAATTTTCAGCATACAGATCCTTTACATCTTTGGTTAGATTTATTCCTAGGTATTTTATGCTTCCTGGTGCAATTGTGAATGGGATCAGTTTCTTTATTTGTCTTTCTGTTGCTTCATTGTTAGTGTATAAGAATGCAACTGATTTCTGTACATTGATTTTGTATCCTGCAACTTTGCTGAATTCATGTATCAGTTCTAGCAGACTTTTGGTGGAGTCTGTTGGATTTTCCATGTATAATATCATGTCATCTGCAAAAAGCGAAAGCTTGACTTTATCTTTGCCAATTTTGATGCCTTTGATTTCCTTTTGTTGTCTGATTGCTGATGCTAGAACTTCCAGCACTATGTTAAACAACAGCGGTGAGAGTGGGCATCCCTGTCGTGTTCCTGATCTCAGGGAAAAAGCTCTCAGTTTTTCCCCGTTGAGGATGATGTTAGCTGTGGGCTTTTCATAAATGGCTTTGATGATCTTTAAGTATGTTCCTTCTATCCCGACTTTCTCAAGGGTTTTTATTAAGAAAGGGTGCTGGATTGTGTCAAAGGCCTTTTCTGCATCGATTGACAGGATCATATGGTTCTTCTCTTTTTTTTTGTTAATATGATGTATCACGTTGATTGATTTGCGAATGTTGAACCAGCCCTGCATCCCAGGAATGAATCCCACTTGATCATGGTGAACAATTCTTTTTATATGCCATTGAATTCGATTTGCTAGTATCTTATTGAGAATTTTGGCATCCATATTCATCAGGGATATTGGCCTGTAGTTCTCTTTTTTGACTGGGTCTCTGTCTGGTTTAGGAATCAAAGTAATACTGGCTTCATAGAATGAGTCTGGAAGTTTTCCTTCCCTTTCTATTTCTTGGAATAGCTTGAGAAGGATAGGTATTATCTCTGCTTTAAACATCTGGTAGAACTCCCGTGGGAAGCCATCTGGTCCTGGACTCTTATTTGTTGGGAGATTTTTGATAACCGATTCAATTTCTTCGCTGGTGATGGGTCTGTTCAAGCTTTCTATTTCCTCCTGATTGAGTTTTGGAAGAGTGTGGGTGTTCAGGAATTTGTCCATTTCTTCCAGGTTGTCCAATTTGTTGGCATATAATTTTTCATAGTATTCCCTGATAATTGTTTGTATCTCTGAGGGATTGGTTGTAATCATTCCATTTTCATTCATGATTTTATCTATTTGGGTCATCTCCCTTTTCTTTTTGAGAAGCCTGGCTAGAGGTTTGTCAATTTTGTTTATTTTTTCAAAAAACCAACTCTTGGTTTTGTTGATCTGCTCTACAGTTTTTTTAGATTCTCTATTGTTTATTTCTGCTCTGATCTTTATGATTTCTCTTCTTCTGCTGGGTTTAGGCTGCCTTTGCTGTTCTGCTTCTATTTCCTTTAGGTGTGCTGTTAGATTTTGTATTTGTGATTTTTCTTGTTTCTTGAGATAGGCCCGGATTGCAATGTATTTTCCTCTCAGGACTGCCTTCGCTGCGTCCCAAAGCGTTTGGATTGTTGTATTTTCATTTTCGTTTGTTTCCATATATTTTTAAATTTCTTCTCTAATTGCCTGGTTGACCCACTCATTCGTTAGTAGGGTGTTCTTTAACCTCCATGCTTTTGGAGGTTTTCCAGACTTTTTCCTGTGGTTGATTTCAAGCTTCATAGCATTGTGGTCTGAAAGTATGCATGGTATGATTTCAATTCTTGTAAACTTATGAAGGGCTGTTTTGTGACCCAGTATATGATCTATCTTGGAGAATGTTCAATGTGCACTCGAGAAGAAAGTATATTCTGTTGCTTTGGGATGCAGAGTTCTAGATATATCTGTCAAGTCCATCTGATCCAATGTCTCATTCAGGTCCCTTGTTTCTTTATTGACCGTGTGTCTAGATGATCTATCCATTTCTGTAAGTGGGGTGTTAACGTCCCCTGCAATTACCACATTCTTCTCAATAAGGTTGCTTATGTTTTTGAGTAATTGTTTTATATATTTGGGCGCTCCGGTATTCGGCGCATAGACATTTATAATTGTTAGCTCTTCCTGATGGATAGACCCTGTCACTATTATATAATGTCCTTCTTCATCTCTTGTTACAGCCTTTAATTTAAAGTCTAGTTTGTCTGATATAAGTATGGCTACTCCAGCTTTCTTTTGGCTTCCAGTAGCATGATAAATAGTTCTCCATCCCCTCACTCTCAATCTAAAGGTGTCCTCAGGTCTAAAATGAGTCTCTTGTAGACAGCAAATAGATGGGTCTTGTTTTTTTATCCATTCTGATACCCTATGTCTTTTGGTTGGCGCATTTAATCCATTTATATTCAGTGTTATTATAGAAAGATATGGGTTTAGAGTCATTGTGATGTCTGTATGTTTTATGCTTGTAGTGATGTCTCTGGTACTTTGTCTCACAGGGTCCCCCTTAGGATCTCTTGTAGGGCTGGTTTAGTGGTGACAAATTCCTTCAGTTTTTGTTTGTTTGGGAAGACCTTTATCTCTCCTTCTATTCTAAATGACAGACTTGCTGGATAAAGGATTCTCGGCTGCATATTTTTTCTGTCTAGCACACTGAAAATCTCGTGCCAATTCTTTCCGGCCTGCCAAGTTTCAAAAGAGAGATCAGTCACGAGTCTTATAGGTCTCCCTTTATATGTGAGGGCACGTTTACCCCTTGCTGCTTTCAGAATTTTCTCTTTATCCTTGTATTTTGCCAGTTTCACTATGATATGTCGTGCAGATCGATTCAAGTTACGTCTGAAGGGAGTTCTCTGTGCCTCTTGGATTTCAATCCCTTTTTCCTTCCCCACTTCAGGGAAGTTCTCAGCTATGATTTCTTCAAGTACCCCTTCAGCACCTTTCCCTCTCTCTTCCTCCTCTGGGATACCAATGATGCGTATATTATTTCTTTTTAGTGTATCACTTATTTCTCTAATTTTCCCCTCATACTCCTGGATTTTTTTATCTCTCTTTTTCTCAGCTTCCTCTTTTTCCATAACTTTATCTTCTAGTTCACCTATTCTCTCCTCTGCCTCTTCAATCCGAGCCGTGGTGGTTTCCATTTTGTTATGCATTTCGTTTAAAGCGTTTTTCAGCTCCTCGTGACTGTTCCTTAGTCCCTTGATCTCTGTAGCAAGAGATTCTCTGCTGTCAGCTATACTGTTTCAAGCCCAGCGATTAATTTTATGACTATTATTCTAAATTCACTTTCTGTTATATTATTTAAATCCTTTTTGATCAGCTCATTAGCTGTTGTTATTTCCTGGAGATTCTTCTGAGGGGAATTCTTCCGCTTGGTCATTTTGGATAGTCCCTGGCGTGGTGAGGACCTGCAGGGCACTTCCCCTGTGCTGTGGTGTATAACTGGAGTTGGTGGGTGGAGCCGCAGTCAGACCTGATGTCTGCCCCCAGCCCACCGCTGGGGCCACAGTCAGACTGGTGCGTGCCTTCTCTTCCCCTCTCCTAGGGGTGGGATTCACTGTGGGGTGGCGTGGCCCGTCTGGGCTACTTGCACACTGCCAGGCTTGTGATGCTGGGGATCTGGCATCTTAGCTGGGGTGGGTATGCAAGGTGCACAGGGGCAGGAGGGGCAGGCTTAGCTTGCTTCTCCTTAGGTGATCCACTTCAGGAGGGGCCCTGTGGCAGCAGGAGGGAGTCAGATCCGCTGCCGGAGGTTTGGCTCCGCAGAAGCGCAGAGTTGGGTGTTTGCGCGGAGGGAGCAAGTTCCCTGGCAGGAACTGGTTCTCTTTGGGATTTTGGCTGGGGGATGGGCGGGGGAGATGGCCCTGGCGAGCGCCTTTGTTCCCCACCAAACTGAGCTCTGTCGTCCGGGGGCTCAGCAGCTTTCCCTCCCTTTGTCCTCCAGCCTTCCCGCTTTCTGAGCAGAGCTGTTAACTTATGACCTCCCAGCCGCTAAGTCGCGCTTGCTGTCGGAACACAGTCCGTCAGGCCCCTCCGCTTTTTGCAAGCCAGACTCGGGGGCTCTGCTTGGCCGGCGAGCCGCCCCTCCGCCCCGGCTCCCTCCCGCCAGTCCGTGGAGCGCGCACCGCCTCGCCGCCCTTCCTACCCTCTTCCGTGGGCCTCTCGTCTGCGCTTGGCTCCGGCGACTCCGTTCTGCTAATCCTCTGGTGTTTTTCTGGGTTATTTAGGCAGGTGTAGGTGGAATCTAAGTGATCAGCAGGACGCGCGGTGAGCCCAGCGTCCTCCTATGCCGCCATCTTCCCTCTCTCCATCAGTGCTCACTTTTAAATGCATATTAAAATCACCTGGAGTCTTAAAAATATACTGATGTCTGGGCTCTACTTCTGATTCAGTGTATATAGCTGCTGTATCAAAGCACCATCAACTGGGTGGTTTAAAACAACGGAAATGTATACTTTCACATTCTAGAGGCCCGAAGTCTGCAATCAAGATGTCAGCATTGCCGTGCTTCCTCTGAGATCTAGGTAGAATTATTCCTTGTCTCTCCATAGCTTCTGGTGGTTGCTGGAAATCCTTGGCATTCTTAGTAACTCAGTTCTAAAGCCCAATTCTGCCTCTCTATTCATAGGACATTTTCTCTCATTTCTTCACAATATCTTCTTGTAAGGACACGGGTCATGTTGGATTAAAAGCCCACCCTACTTCTGTATGACCTCATTTTAACTAATACAGGTGCAAAAAAACTTCTTTTCAAACGAAGTCACATTCTTAGGTATTGGGGATCAGGACCGCACTCTTTTTGGGGACACAATTCATCCCCAAATCCTCAGTAAGCCAGAATCTCTGGGAGCAAAGCCCAGACATAGGCATGTTTAAGAACTTCCCAGGTGATTCTAATGCAAAGCAGGAATGGGAACCATCCTAATGGGAATCTGACCAGACCAGTGGGGCCTCTGAGACCAAAGATATGCATGACCCTCATTCTCACTGGTCAGTTGACCTCTCACAAGTTAGTTATTTTAGAACTTTTTTTTTCTTTTATATTTTTTAAAGCCTGCTCTCTTAATATTTGCATTTTTGCACCTGAATAAGTATTTATTTATTTATTTAATTTTATTTATTACATATGTAGTTTGCTTTTAACCATTCAAATATTTATTAATTATGGAAAAGACAGTTCCTCAAGGCCTATGTGCCTTGATGTCTGAAGGTATAAATATATTACTGCTCAAAGAAGAAAATGTTAATAAGTAGGTATCTTATTTAATCTGTAACACCATAATAGTTCATTGGAGGCAGTTATATGATATATTTGCACATTAGTTTAAGGGGGAAGGCTCAGGGCTTGGCAGGGGGGATATGGAATGGGATGTGTTAACAAAATAGTAGCAGGAAATACAATACCAAGTTTCCCTGGGCTACAACTAATATGTATTTCATGAATTTCCCCTAATACATATATGTGGTTGAATTGGAGCTAAGAGAAGGGGGTAGTCTGAAAATTATTTGAATCAAACAAAATTATTCCAATGTTAAATAATAATCGATTTCCATGATGCCTTAAAATGTGACCATCCAAGTGTGTCCAGAGCAGTGCCATGATGAAATAGCTGTGAATAACTCCTCTGGTATTGTTATTATGGTCTGTCACATTGATAATTTGTATGCTAAATGATCCTTAGACACTGCTGAAGCGATAGAATCTAGGGATTTCTTTAAATTGATAATTGTCTAGAATTGAAACCTGCTTTGTTCTGTTATTTTGTGTTGTCTAATAGGCTATGAAATGGTTGTCTTTTGGGGCACCTGGGTGGCTCAGTCTTTTAAGCATCGGACTCTTGATTTAGGCTCAGGTCATGATCACGGGGGTCATGGGGTGAAGCCCCATGTTGGGCTCCATGCTGACAGTGTGGAGCCTGCTTAGGATTATCTCTCTCCCTCTCTCTGTGTCCCTCCTCTTCCTCTCTCTCTCTGTCTCTCTCTCTCTCTCTCTCCCTCCCACTTGATGAGTAAGTAAGCTTAAAAAAATAAAAAATGAAAGGATTGCCTTCTTGGGCTCCTTTTTTATCCAAAGAGGGGATTGGCATCTGCTGATCTGCTTGCCTGTAGAACCAGTTTGCTAACTCGTCTTTCCCTACTTTGTCTATGTTCAAATGAAAGGTTAAAATGTCAGCGAAGGATGAATTTATTTCTGTACTGCATTAACGAAACTCAACACTCGCGAAGGAAGTCAAGTTCCTATGTATTTACCTCTTCTCTCTCCCGATTCTTTCCCGCGGTGCCCCAGGAGCGAGTCCCGGACAGCCCTTCGCCTGCACCCTCTCTGGAGGAGGGCCGGAGGCCTGGCAGCCACCCATCATCACACCGCAGCAGCAGCGTGTCCAGCTCCCCAGCACGGACCGAGAGCTCTTCTGACAGAATCCGTAGGTCTCATACTTCTACTTGTCACCATTTTAAACTTTATTAGGTGCAGCTGGCTTTTCTAATCAAAATGCCCTCATTCCAAATAGATCTCAGATGTATCATGTTCTGAAGCTCTGTAGCAATAGCCATCTCTCAAAATTATGTTTCCCAGTTTGCAATATCATGAGGTATGGTACTACATTAACAGGTTCTGATATAAACTCCCTCTCCTTGATGCCACACATAAAGATTTGAGCTATGAAACAGAGAAAGTAACCTTCCAGATTAGTTTCTGAAGTAAACACCTCCAGCTCGCAGGTAGCTAGTGGCTAAGTATATGGCTTAGGGATTATTCAACTTTATTCCTTTGTCCCCTCCCCCCCCCCCCCCACTTCTTGAAATTTATCCATTTTCAGAATTCACCCCTGCGTTGAGAAAAATATCCACAGAGAGAAATAAAAGTAAGTAACAGTCAAAACGATAGACTTAAAAAATTGGTTTGTCATTCTTATGACCACTGGATGGAAGAATTTTAAATTGTTTAAATTTTAGAATTTGAATTAGTAAGTCAATGATGCATATCATTGTCAGATATTATTATTAAATTCTAAAGAGCAGGGGCTCTATTGTATTTCATGATAACGTTTTTAGATATTTAACCAAGAAAATCAAGAGTAAAGTTAAAAATACCATTCAATGAACTGGTTATTTTGTATCTGTATTTTGTGTTAAGAATCTAATACTTTTCTTCCAATAAAATGAACATATTAACAGTGACTATATCGGTTGACAGAATCAATATCCATTGTATCCTTTCCAGGATTTAGTTAATTTGAAGGAATCATGTTTGTGGTATGAACTATATCTAATTACACATAACTTACTGAAGTTATTTGGTTGTTGAGAATATTTTTATAATAGGAAAAACATGTGCTACAAAGTGTCTTTATAAATCATAAAGAATGTTTGCATAAAGCAGAAATCCTTAATATGAATATTATTGAGATAGATAACAAATATTAGGTTAAATTGTATATAATACCATTATTTAAAAAGTAGTTAATTATTGATAATTATATAGTTCAACATAATTCTAAATATGAGTACTTGATTTGGCCTGTCTAGAACATATTTCCCTAATTTTGTAAGAGATGATAATCATTGTGTATTAATAAAAGTGAAAATATCATTTGATAACCATTCCAAATCAATGACATTTGCTGGGGCTGGCAAACTTTAATTCCCAAAGTTTGGTTTCGTTAAAACAATTTCTCATATAAAATATTTTCTGTGTGCTTATGTGCAGTGCTGACATTAGATTTTATGATGCATATTCATTTCATATTTTATGTTTTTATAAGATGTCGTCAGTGAAAAGGCACTGTCCTAGAGAAAGAAAAATATTTTTTCATGACACTTAAATGGAAATTATGGGCAGATAGGGAACGATTTGAAATAATTTTGTTATACATTCATGTTTTAAATTAATCATTGTATTCTTTTTTATTCTTGATAGAACAAGGGAGAAATTTTTGCATGCTTGGACTACCATGATTGTCCAAATGGAAATACGTACACATGCACACAAATGCATGCACACACACATATGCAAATACATGTTCACATATGTGCATATTTTAATGTGTTTTTTTGAAAATTAGACTAACAGACATTTAAAAAATAATACAAAAAATTCTTTCACACTCGTTACCCATATTCACCCAATCATCAGTGTCTCCGAAAGAGATATTGGCCTAATGACACTTTAATGTTCCTATCGTGGACATCATGATTCTTTACCTCACATACATCATTGTTTATGTTCTAGAAACAAGGAATTTCTCTTACATAACCACAGAGTATTGATCAAAATCAGGAAATTAAGATTATTATAGTGCCATTCTCTAAACTATAAATCTTTTTCAAATTTCACCAACTTTCCCACTATTATTGATTTTTATTTTTTTTCTCACTAGTATTTTTAGTAGCAAAAGATTTTCTTTACTGGTCCAAAAGCCAACCCAGGATCACGTGTTGCAACTGCTTGTCATATTCCTTTAGTCTCTTTTAATCTGGAGCCATTCCTCAGTCTTTTTTGTCTTTCAGTATCTTGATATTTTTTAAAGTATATAGGCCATTTATTTTGTAGAACTTCCCTCAGATTGGATGTTTTTGTTTTCTCATGATTAGACTTAAGTTATGAAATTTTGGCAAGGATCACAGAAGCATGATAGCATGTCGTTGGTGTATCATTCCAGGAGACATTTGTTTTTCCCATACTTGTCATAACTATCTCTTGGTTAAGGTGGTAAATACTAGATTTCTCTGCTGTAAAGTTACTCTTTTTTTTTAAACCTTTGTAAGTAATAAGTAACAATAATAAGTCTTGTGAGGAAACATACTAAGACTACATGGATATTATATTTTTCATCAAACTTTCACTCCACTCGTTTTAGAATCATCTGCTGAAGATTCTTCCTTCACACAATTATTGCTATGGTGATTTCCAAATGATAATTCCTAATATAGTTTTATGATATTTTCAAAAAAAATCTTATTTTTTCAGAGAAGGTAAGTTTTTTTTTTTTTTTTTTTTTTTTTTTACTTATTTGTTACAGTTTTATTAAATTACTAAAATTATGTGTCTACCATTTGGAGTACAATCTTTTATTATTGTTTTCTGCTATAGATTTTCTTTTTTTTTTTTTTACTTTAATAATATTTTATTTTTTTTTATTTATATATGAAATTTAAGTTTTTATGGAATATGTATTCATCCAACTAGGATTTTCATGGGCAATTTATTAAGAAATTTATTGACTGGATTTTGAAAATCATAAGGGTGTTTTGTTATCTACTTTATTATTTCAGCAGTTACAGGTTACTATCAATACTTCAAGAAAGCAATTATTATTTTTATTCATTCAGCCATTTAATAGATATTAATTGGGCACTTGTATATTCAAGTTTGAGTTCAAATCCAAATTTTAAAGAAGTACTTTGGTATCTATGAAACCTTGTGTTTTATTGACTAGTATAGATTATGAATATTGAAACAGTTATTTCAGTGCCTTATCTTGTTGAAAGCTAACAGCTTTTAGTGCTCATAGTGTTATGGCCATTCAAAAGTATTCCAGATATTAAAAATATTATATTCTTTGTGAAATAAAAATAAGATAAAATGTTTTCATTTCCACTATTTTTCTTATTCTTAAGATTATCATGGTTACCAATTCTCAGTATTCTTAGAGTTAGATTATAATACCAATTTAGACCATCATATTTTATTTACTTTTGAGTCCAAATGAGTTTAATTAATTTGTTTGAACATTGTGTGTTATGGTGTTTCTGTCTTTGTTCTTTTGTTTCGGGCTTGACAGCTGTCCATCAGAATGGGTTGTCCATGAACCAGATGCTGATGGGTTTATCACCAAACGTCCTCCCTGGGCCCAAAGAGGGAGATTTGGCTGGTCATGATATGGGACATGAATCGAAAAGGATGCATATTGAAAAAGGTAATATATGATTATGTGGCCTTGTTTTTCCTGTTCAACATGTGGACTAGATTTTAATCATAGAATGAGTGATTCAATCCCACAAAAGATGGCATATAAACATGTTAAAAACCTATAATATTAGGTAAATATTAAGCCTCTTCAGCAAAAAAGAAGTATGAATGAAAATCTGCTGTTTTTCCTTACATACAACAGGTAGGTGATAATTTACTTTCCAGTACCTTAAAATGTGGACAGTTTATTTTAATTGTTATCACTGAGTTTCCAAAGACCTACTATTTGTCTTTCTCAATGTTACTAGGGCCAATTGTCATTTTCCTTTACCTGATAGAGCTACAATAACATAGAAGCATTATTTTGAATATTTTTGGTTTCAAATATACGTGATCGTTGGATCAATGAGGAAATAGAAGTGAATCTTACCAAACAATGTACTAGTAGCATTTCAAAACTTAACAGAAGACCATGGGGGTAGGGGAAGGGAGAAAAAAAAAAAGTTACACAGAGGGAAGGAGGCAAACGGTAAGAGACTCTTAAAAACTAAGAATAAACTGAGGGTTGATGGTGGGGGTGGGAGGGAGGGGGAGGGGAAGGGGTTGATGGGCATTGAGGAGGACACCTATTGGGATGAGCACTGGGTGTTGTATGGAATCCAATTTGACAATAAATTTTGTATTAAAAAAATAAAAAATATTATATGTAACAAATAACAAAGCCCAGATTGTGTAAAGCTGAAAGTTTCCTATTTGTATTTCATTTGTATCACCCTAATCCATTTTCACAGGCAGATATTGGTATTTTCATGTCCTATTTCATAAAATACTTTCATGAAGAAATTTAAATATTATTTTGGCATGCATGTTAAAAATTTGTGCTAGAGGTGCAAATTTAGTGTTTCAAATAGTAAGGTTGAATTGTGATTATAAGAATTCTTCCACATCTTTTTCATCTTAATTTAATATTTTTAAATTTTATTAATATACTGGGTACTTTGACTATCTTTTGACATGAATACCAAATAATCAGCGTTATAAAAAGGATTAACTCTTTGGAAAACATAAAAACACCAAAAGCACAATTAGCTGTCAAAAAGGAAAATAAATAAAATTGGGTATTTAATGATCAAACAGAAAGAAATGATTAGAGAAAGACAAAGTTAGGGTGGGGCAACTTTTTAGAAAAAGACTATTCACAAAAAGTAAAAATGCTTATATGAAACTTTTTTCCATTCAACATAAAAACAGTCATGCTGAGCCTTTGGGGAGAAAGAGTACATTATTTCTACAAATTAGATTACCTGTGTGGGGTGCCTGGGTGGCTCAATAGGTTAAGCGTCTGACTTCAGCTCAGATCATGATCTCACACTCTGTGAGTTCGAGCTCCACGTCAGGCTCTGTGCTGACAGCTCAGAACCGGGAGCCTGCTTCAGATTCTGTGTCTCCCTCTCTCTCTGCCCCTCCCCTGATCATGCTCTGCCTCTCTCTGTCTCAAAAATAAATAAAAACATTTAAAAAAAATTTTAACAAAGATTATCTGCATTATGGAATGTCAGTGAGAAAATTATAATCTTTTCTAGGTGCCAATATGTCAAAATCTAGGCATAATTGAGAGCAGCATTAAGGCAACTTTTTAATTTTTCATTTTGAAATTTGATATCAAATGCTATTACTAAGCTAGATGGACTATATGCAATGCATCAGTGAGCTAGATGGTCTCTAAATATGTAATTCTATTTTTTTCACAAGCTCTTCTTTAGCAATGAATGAAAATATTTTATATATTGTACCTTACATATATTTTGACATATACCTTTTATATTTGATCAAAACCTATTTGTAGAAATATAAAAAAATAGCATCATGAGAAAATATAAAGCTTCATAGGAGATGTAAATTTTAAGTAAAAATATTTAAATATAAGAATTCATTGTATAAGTTAAGCAACCATTCTCCATCAGGGTTCTGTGAAAGAAGAAAGTCCTACGGAAAATGATTGAGTCATTCATTTCTCAATTTTCCCATGGATACTACATAGCTGATTTCACATGGAATGCATAAGGGGGAAGTTATTTTATGACATATAATAGATGTCTAGATATTAGGGCTTAATTTTTTTCCAGAACCTAATGGAGAAGGGCTGGGTGTAAAATATCAAAGCCCAAAGGTGGTAGTGAGAACACCACCAAAGGCATGATCAGTAACATGATTAGGATAGTGAGTTCCACTGGAATTTTTGGTAGACAGCTTTGTACAAACCGATACTTCAAGTTGAGTTTCCCTACTATTTCCATAACTATTTTTTTTATGAGTCATAAGTTATATCTTTTGCCTATTTTTAAATTATTATAATTTTACCACCATGGAGCCTTTCCTGAAATACCATACTGGGTTGATTGAGGGAGTCCACTTCTGGTTTTCCTATAGGCCTGCCCCAAAAATCTTCACTACAATATTTGCCTTGTTTTTTGGAAATTATTTTTTCATTGGTCTGCTCCAAATACAAGGCTATAAACTCCTTGGACTTATCTGTATATTACATTTTCTAGGCAATCTATGAATCCATACTGATCTGCGTTGAATCATTAGGAGATTCTAAGTGATAGTAAAAGAAAGTAAAAACAACTGTATATATTATACTCTTTAAGGAGTAATAGGATGGAAAAGGTATAATTATATAACTTCTAGAAGCTACATTTACATGAAATGGTAGAAGGTTCTGAAGATGATCTATACAAAAACTTTCTATATCATTAATGGTACTTCTTATCATATTGAAATTTTGCTGTCAGAATAAAGACCTTGACTATATGCCCAAGGTTTTCCAGTATTTTAATGTGTATTTTATAAAGGAAAATAAATGTTTATTTTAATATTCTTCGTAGGAATGGAAAACTACCATTGAACTCATGATTTCAAATGTAGGTATATGATCATAGAAATTGTGATTGATGTTAATACTATTATAATAAGTGTTTTATGTTGCTCTTTTTTTTATATATACTCTCTCACTTTTATCTAGTTTTCAGCATACTGAATTAATAGTAAATATTCATGGTTTTCCAGATTGATAGAGTCTACTAAATTAAAAATTGTTTTCTTTCATGACTACATTTATCATGTGCCTCATACTAGCCCTGTAACTTTCTTACTACACATATCTGTATTAAAACAAGTGACTTAATTTAGAGACATTTCTAGAGAAATTAATTATATGTTTGTGTCATTTTAGGCTCAAACTTCTATATGTAATTTGCTGCTTACCACTTTAAATCATTCAAAAGATAATAATTCTTTAGAAAACATTGATTTTAAAAATAGATACCAAAATTAATTTGTATGCTGAGAATCACTGTGGTCTAAAGTCTTAATCATCAGTAATATTTAAGCACTTTTAAATCTTCTTAATATTAAAAAACTATCAACTCCACTCTATTAGAATATTTAAGTCACCGTTAACTGAAGGTATTTAAATTCAGAAGTCGTAGCTGCTGAATAAATTCATTCCTTATTTTTAAAAATAAAAACGCTGGGCGCCTGGGTGGCGCAGTCGGTAAAGCGTCCGACTTCAGCCAGGTCACGATCTCGCGGTCCGTGAGTTCGAGCCCCGCGTCGGGCTCTGGGCTGATGGCTCAGAGCCTGGAGCCTGTTTCTGATTCTGTGTCTCCCTCTCTCTCTGCCCCTCCCCCGTTCATGCTCTGTCTCTCTCTGTCCCAAAAAAATAAATAAACGTTAAAAAAAAAAAAAAAAAAAAACGCTAATAAGTTTTTGAAACTTGGAAGAATGTAAAGTACATTCAAAATATAAATGTGAAAAACAGCTTGGTATAGTATATCAAGAAGTAATAGACATAATAATGTATCAGTCATCCCAAGTTTAAGGAGAAATCCTTTTGCTATTATAAACTTTGACTAAGATAAGGACTTTGTCAAAGATACGTGCTTAGGAAAACTGATAGAGCTCAGAACTCCAAAACCAATGTTATGTCTTCTGACTTTTACAGATTCCAGGTTCTATCAAGCTTTCTGGATTTTAAAATCATTGCTGATCTTTTCCCTCAGTCTAATTTCGTGGAATAGGCAGTAATAATTGATATTTGAATTGTATAAGCAGACTCATTGTTTCTTTATGTGGAAACTGTCTATTCCCTGCATATTTGTCCATTGATGCTAATGTACAATGTCACTGTCTCATACATAATTTGTTTCTTGTTTTTTCTCAAATCGCTGCTATTTTCAACACATTTTTTAGCATGTTTTATACCTTCATATTGTCTCATATGCATTTTTTATTATTATGAAATTTAATTTTTAAAATAAAAATTAAGTTGCATATATGCAAAAATCAAAATATGATACAGATAAGCTTATAGTATCAGTTTTCCCCAATTGTAGAAAACTTAAGCATGTATGGTTGAACTATTAAATATCTATTTACATTAATGTATTTCAGTCTTGGACTGAGTATGCCAAAATGACATAATGAATTGATAAATATTTACCAAATGCCAGAATAGTAAACCAGATGAAATGCAAAAACTTTCTCTGTCCCTTTTTCTCTCCTTTGTTGCTATATATTTTTACTTAATATGTATCCTTATTTTCCCTATACTTGAGTCTTTTCCCCTTATTTGTTTTCACAAAAAAACATGAAAACTTTCTTTTGTTGGTGACTCTTGAGGACTTTCTTTCATTGGTGACTCATGCCATTTTAGAAGCAGAAATAATTTAAGAAGCAGCAGGAAATACAGGGGATTTGCTTCAGGCCATAAAACATTTCTTTTGTGGCATATTTTGTTTGGTTGGCAATGCTCAAGATTTCCAATGGTTAGCATACTTGTATAAAAGGTTTCTTTTGGTGTTCTTAATTTAAGGACAGGGCACTAAAAGCAAAAAAGTAGTTAGCAACCTGGCCGTATGGGTATTTCCTCTTGTTAATGTTTTATTCTTAGCCTCCAACCATATAGATTATTTTCCTACAAAACATCTTTTTTAAAAAATGACTATGTCATCGCTTTTCTCAAGTTTGTGGAAATGATTTTTTTGAAGGGTATTTCGTTTTGCACATTTCTCAATGTTTAAAAATTCTAATTTTACTTGAATTAGGATTGAGTCTTCAAAAATAGCCTTCTTTTAAATTCTAGATCGACATCACACAAATTAATAGTAAATATTATTTTGTTTTACCCACATATATCACAAATCTTAACCTGTTAGTATCTCATGTTACTATATAGAAGTGTATAGAGTAAAAGCCCCTTTTCTATAGAAATTTCTGTATTTTGATAATGTTAAAGTACATAGGGCCTTGAGTATTTTCATTTTAAAATTCCAACAGTGTAACTTTTCCTTCACTTTCATTCTTAAGATAAAATTTCTCTTGGCATCTCTCAAAGCCTTTTATAAAATATTCTCTAAACACTTCCTAATGTGACTTTACCCTTCAGTTTCTAAGCCTGTGAGTTAAAGGTATTGAACTTAATAATGATACTTTTAATTCTGTGATTCATAATAGTAGGCAATACCAAATTTCTCTGAATTCCAGAGTTCTTTCTTAAGCAGATGGCAGATTGCACATGCAAAGTCAAACTTAGGTGAAATTTTATGAAGGCACTGGTTTACTATTTTATGAATTATAATTCGAGAAGCAGAACTTGCTGTAACACTTCAATAATAACTTAAGAATATCCTACTATGTGAATCCTATGACATACCTGTAATATAAAATATGGGTTTTAGTGTTTATTAGGTTTTTCTCTGTGCATCTTGCTGACGGTTCCGTCCCACTGAACTTTTAGGTTTCTCAAATATCTTCTGTCCTTTCCCAGATGATACAGTTTTTGTTTTTTTGGTTTTTGTTTTTGTTTGTTTGTTTGTTTTTACCTGGGATGTATATTCCTTTTATTCATTAGTGCTCAGCCCAAAACTCTTCTGGGCAAAAGCTGTATCTTCTCATCATCTTTGTATACCTAGCACAGAGTCTGTCATTAGTGGGAACAGTAAATTACCTTTCAGAGTTAAATGAGATAATACATGTCTGGAATTTTTGACCTATTTAAATATTCCATGAAGTTATTAGTAGTATCAAATTACTAATGGGTATATGGCTTGATTTGATAGATGAGAAACATACATGTTGTGAATCACTGAATTAGAATATTATCTGTTTACAATTAATAATATCATAGTTATTGTGATTTATGGTTCACCCTAAATAGGAATATTGAGGCCACAGTATCTTAGAAAATATTTTGATTTCATATGACAACATTGTAATAAGCACAGTTTTTGAAGGAAAAAAAGGAGTAAAGTATGTTAATCAGTTATTTTCTAAGTCAAAGATTGTGAAGATAATTGCCTGAATACATTTTTATGATATTAAAATGTTTTAATTTATTCAATACAATTTTACTGACCCTGAATTTATTTGATAAATGTATTGAGGAGAAGCAAATATGCT
>NW_024412405.1:37038666-37070778 GCF_014898765.1 Herpailurus yagouaroundi
TTTTACATCTTAATATTATCTTTGTGTTAATTATAAAATTAGAATAACTTTTAAATGTTCAAGGTTGTTAGTAGAGCATAGAAATAAACATGATTCTCTTTGAATTATAGTCTATGAATTTGTTATATAATTGACTTTATTATTTATTATTTATGATGATGATGATTATGGATTCCATTATGGCAGAAGTAACATAAAGCTATTGTGAAAAAGCTTGAATTCACAAAATAATTACATATTCATCTAAGAAACAATTATCACTGGAGCATTCTAGCATAGGGGTAAAGAGCGTAGCCTGGGAATGAGACCTTTATGTATTCAAGTCCTGGTTAAAGTTGTAATCTTGTTAAGTTATACAATACCCTTGGCCTTCAGTTTCCATCCTTAAAAACTGGGCAAGTAGTACCTGGTAAATAACCAAAAAGTCTGTTAGAATTTATTAGCAAAGAGACAGTGCTTAGCAAAAGATTCAAGGTGTGGTAGGAGAAGATAATGCAGTAATCCAGGGCTTTGTAGAAGCCGGACTATCACATTTTGGTGCTGAATCCCATCTGCTTTCTGGAGCATCCAATTGACCGATCCATCCAAGGGACATGGAAACGTCTTGAAGTCACAGAGAACAAGGCAGGGAAGGTAGACAGATCTGGAGCAGCCTGATAGAAGTCTTAATTCACTACATTGCAAGCTCAGTGAACATGAAGTTGGGTTTGTGTTATTTACAACCAGATCTTCAGTGTTTGTCATAATGACTGGTGTACTGTAGTGTGTTGAATAAATGAGTAAATGATTTATCTGGTCAGTTGTCATTTGGTCTAAGTAATAGCACCAAAAAAGAAGAATACAATTCCAAGAAACATTTGTGGAAGGACATGGGGTAGTTTCATAGTCATCATTTCATACCTTTAAATAAATCACTGTAATTTAATCACAGCATTCTTACAAAGTTATCATTTGTAAAAAAGCAAGTGAGTTTGTCTGTATATTTGCATTAATTAATTAATTTATTTATTTATCAAACAATTTGTGATTGCTGACCATGTGGCGAGCAATGTGTTTGTTGCTGAGAATTCAGAAATGGATTTTAAATGGAGGACTTAAGACATAGTTACAATTTTAAGACGTACTAATGAGAAGCTTTTGAATAAGGGTGATGATCCTAAGGGACAAATATATAGGAGTTATTAAGAAATGTGTATTTCTTCTTTGCCTAAATCGTAAAGTCTATTAAAAAATGGCCATGTGTCTCATGGCTTAGCTTTTCCTTTCCACTTTAATGGCCATGATGAATACACAGGAAGACTTTCACTTCAGCTCATCTATAATCACACAAAAGGTGTAGTTCTCCACCTCCAGCCAGGTTGAGAATTGTCGTAGGCAATCATGGGCATTGCTTTACTGGTGACAGTGAGAGATGCAGCAAATCTCTATCCTGTTAACAGGAGATGTTATGGTATTGCCTCTCATGATAAGGGGAAAGAGTGGCATCTCTTATTGACTTTTAGTGGAAATACTCTGTTTATTTTATTTTTATTTTTTAATTTTTTTTCAACGTTTATTTATTTTTGGGACAGAGAGAGACAGAGCATGAACGGGGGAGGGGCAGAGAGAGAGGGAGACACAGAATCGGAAACAGGCTCCAGGCTCTGAGCCATCAGCCCAGAGCCCGACGCGGGGCTCGAACTCACGGACCGCGAGATCGTGACCTGGCTGAAGTCAGAGGCTTAACCGACTGCGCCACCCAGGCGCCCCGGAAATACTCTGTTTAAACCTCGAACTGAGGATAGAAAATCTTTCTGAATTTTGCTATTATTCACCAATAGAATGGAAGACTGAACATGACCTGTGCCATAAATTAAGTCTTGTTGTCAAGGGGAAAATGTTTGAAGACAAAAATTTTTGTTTTAACAAAACAAAAACTTTTGTTGTTACTTTTTGATTGTTTACTTCACATGGTCTTTACTAGGATCGAGTTTGAAGAAAGAAAACAAGCATTGGGTTCTAAATCTATTAAAGACTCTGGTCTGTGTAGTGATTCCGGTGTATCCTCCAAACTACTGCGAGACAAAAGGCAACAGAATTAAAATTTGCTTTTGTGGCTTTTAAGTTTCTGATGGTGAATTAAGCTCTTCAGACCTCAGCACAATCACATTTCATGCTGTGATTCCCAACTTACAAATAATAGTCAAGTTTAGGAGAAGAGCAGAAGGAGAGAGAAGTCTATTCCAATAATATTGAACACAGACTCATTTTTATCATTAATTTCTATTCCGTAAGCATCCCCAATCTTTTATTTCATATACATTTTATTCTGCTGTAATCATTGTTATTCTAAGAGACTTCCTAGGCTTGGAATATTTGCTAATCATAGAAATAGCTGAGATTTTAATCCTCCCCAAATGCCCATTTATTTTCCAACTTGAACCTTACTGTTGGCTTCAGATAGTCAAACTCTAGACTTCCTTCTTAGAGGTAGACTGGCTTATGATTGTTGTTTTTTCTCTTTGATGCATAGAAGGTACACTGAGAAACTCTATAAAGTTAGAGTATGGAGTTTGTCTTTTCTCTTTGCAGAAAAACATCTTACAACAGTCATGTATGACAGGCTCATGGACTGAACACTGTCAGTGTTTCAAGATTCATGGTAATGGATGGGGATGAGATAAACCTATTCTCATTTAGTTTAGACAGGCCTCTGAAGAGATACTTATTTATGAGAGAAGAATTTTAAGAGGGTAGTTTGGAATCATGAAAATGACATCATCAATAGTCAATAGGAAACTATCAATAAATGTATTTCGCTGTTTCTTGCAATTATTTACAACTAATAAATAATTAGTGCAATTTAAACTCTCTACCGCCAAATGAGGAAACTTATAGCACATATGAAATGAACTCAGAGGATTAAAGATAGTCTATATTTTCTCATTTTCATACAACAGGTCTTGTACAATTACACATTTTTTTATACCTCATGTACAATTTTACAATTTCTAACGGGGAAAAAAGGAACTGGGCAAAGATCAGTGATTTTTTTCCATAAATGTCAATAACTTTTTAAAAGGATATTAAACTAAAGGACAGTAAAAGCTTAAAAAACTGTGCAATAGTGCAATGACTTATTTTCATAACCCATAGAATCAATATAATTAAAGTCAGTTGCAAAGCAAATTTCTCATTGTATATTTTCTTTACATAACAAAATTTTAACTCTTAACAACATAGAGAAATATCACTGATATTCCAAGCAAAAATATTATGCTTTTACATTGTTTTCATTTAATTATATCAGACCTCTGTTTACTGACAGCAAATAATTCACATGATGTTATCAATAATAATACAATGTAAAATGCTATAAATAAGCTAGTATATAGATAACAAAATCTATAAAATATGTAAACAAATTGCAAACCCAGTATGCTTCTTTAAAGAATTAATTCACATCTTAAATAGCCAATAATGCATTTGTTTTCTTTGTTATTTTCCAACAGTTACCTTTTTATTGAAGGTGTTGTATAGTTTATTTGTGTTTTAAATGTGAAGGTAAACAATGTCAGGGTTTTTTTTTAATCATAATCATTAAGAGAAATTAAGTCAGGCATAAAAGAATGTTTAAGAGCTAGTAAAAAGTTCTTCCAGGAAACCATAAAAATACTTCTTTGAGTAACTGATACTTAGAATCACCTAAGGAAGCAATCTAACTTTGTTTAAAATAGTATTGATTAGTAAATCTTGTGCACCTAGTTGCAAATAATTCTATGGTAAAATTTCTACGGAACCATCAAATATCAGTTTTAAAAAATAAAATTATCAGTGAACTTCATTATCTTCAAATATTTGCATCATAATTTTTACTTATAACTTATGAAAATCTTTGTAGGAAAATAAGGTAGTTCATGATTACAGAAAATTGTTTCCTACATTATGAAAAATGCTCTGAAAAGTAATAATTTTTATTTAACAAAAAATAAGGAACGTGACATTTCCTTTATAACGTATGTATTAACAGGATATGTGTGTAAAGAAAGGGTTTATGGGATTAATAGGTAACCAGTTATGAAGATTTTTCCTTATGGTGGTAATCATTTAAATAATGTCTTGAAAAAAATCTTCTAATTTTAGCTTAGGCAATATTCTAGAACTTCATTAGTGTGTTTGCTAAATATGATATTTTTACGGTAGACCAACTATCCTAATTTGTGTAACATAAATTCAAATAAAACCAAAGCTTACAAGTTGCTGTAATGTCCATAGCTCTATAAGATTCCAAAACGACTTTTTATTGCATCGTAAGAATTATGATGTTATATAGAATGAAAGCACCATAAAAAATCTGGATTTTTTTGATATGTAGTATCAGTTCCATTTATTAATGATAGTTACGGTGATATATGCTTCTGCGATAACCCACATATAATATCTGTCCCAAGAATGACATGACCAAAGGCATTTGTAATTATATTTACTTCTGAAAGATTATGGTTTATAGTTAAAACAAAAGAGGCATCCTGTCATTTTCTAAACCCGTTAAATGTGACAGAATCTATTTTTCTGCCAACTTGTGAGGACCAGGCAGAGAGCAAATTTGCTGTGGTCAGCTAAGTGTAACCACTGAGCAGGAAAGTGAATTTAATAATGCATTATTGTTCTTCACTGAAGGTGAACTGTTACAGTGCCTTTGTTATAGCAGACTTTGCCTCTGCTTAGGTTTCCAGATGCTGTGTAGATTACCTGATTAAAATCTCTAATGCATGATAAAATGTACCAGGTATACTTTTATATTAACATAAATGCATCCATTTTAAGGCCGTAATACTGAATCTAATTGGAAATATTTTCCAATTAGATTGCTTGTGAATTCGTATTATAAATAAGCATTTGCTATATAGTGTAGAAAAAATGACATGGAAGCAGAAATTCATAAAGCTTATCTTGTGCCAATGGTGAATTATTTTGTTGATACTGAAAAGAGATTTCTAATATTTTCTGATGTAATTAAGAATATGATCTTTTAAATCGTATTGATTTTATTTTGCCTATTTTAAAACAAACTAAAAAACAGAAGAGGCCACTGAAAACAGATTCAGTACTTTCATAGTTATGTTTTAAAATGCTCTTTCTTTTCTGGTTCCAACTTCTTTTGATGCTTTCTCTTATCGATACGTTAACTGTATTTTTCCATAACAGTTTTAGCTTTGATTTAGTTGAAAAATGCAGACTAAAGAAGTGGAGTTGGTATAATTTTTTCTCTTTTTTCCCCACATTTAATTAATTAAAAAATGTGTCAAATAAGAGAACTAGAAAGAAATGCAAATTTCATTTAGAAAATCAAAATACATGGGGAATCTGTGCAGATAGATTACTTTTATCATTCTTATCTCAGTTGAGGCATCCATCATGAAGATTTTCTAAGAGTTTACGAAATTTTGCAGGTTGTACCCTTCAATTAACCAAACATATTATAGGTTCATGGTTAAGAATCAAGCAAGTTAATTCTGAAGTCATTTCTCAAAGACTTGTCTTTTTCTAGTGAGTGTTTCAAAGCAGATATTTCTTATAATTCATAACTGAAAGGGCGCACACAACCTAATCTTTGGCGTCACTGCTGAACTTTATGGTAAAGGGGCGAAGAAAACCATTTTTCTGAATATCAGGAGCACCCATCAATGAATATCACTACGGGCCATAGAACATGCAAGTTCAAGAGGCAGGAGGCAACTAAGAGTTTAATAAAAAAAAAAAAAAAAACAGTAATAATAATAACAGCTAGACCTATGTGAGAATTTTTTATAGAACAGTGAATGAGAAAATCATTTCCACCATTTCTTTCCTCTTAACAAATCGAGCTGTGTATGTCAGAACCATGGCATTTTCAGCTGCATCTGCACTTGGATATATAGATATTAAACAGTTTAATTTGATTCAGCAGAATATAAAATAAAATATAATCAACTCTGCAATACTGGGGAAAGAGAAATGAATTATAGTGTGATAGCAAACATAAATATCTAATTACTGCCTAAAATAATTTAAACTCTTTAATTACTCTGCTGACGTTAGTCTCTCTTTTAAAAGAAAAAAAAAGTTACACAAAGTTGAAATGCAAGGAATACATGTTTTACTTGACCCTGAAATCTTGATTAAAAATAAAAGCAGAGACCTCTGTAAGATAAGTGCCAAGTATTTGATACTGAAGTCACTTTTAAAGATGATTTTAGGGGCGGCTGGGTAGCTTAGTCAGTTCAGCATCTGGCTCTTTATTCCAGCTCAGGTCATGACCTCAAAGTTTGTGAGATCCAGCCCAGAGTCGGGCTCTGTCCTGACCTTGTGGGCCTGCTTGGGATTCTGTCTTCGTTCTCTGCCCCTCCCCCACTCACACTCTGTTTCTCTTTCAAAATAAATAAATATTAAAAAAATATAAAGATGTTTTTAAACACTGGGTAACTATTGCTTGTACTTCCTAAAAATCTTCAGAAACTCCTTCAAGTTGATGTTCAGTGCTCCCCTGAGGAAATTCATGTGAAGGTTTGAGTATTTAAACCTGTTGATTTTATTAACACTTGAGGATCCATTTTTCTCAACAGATCTAGTGTTAAAGAAATGATCCACATGAATCCAGTTTTTTCAGGATCCATCTTCATGGGTACCTCCTCTCTCGTTAGATTTTTAGTAGCACATTTACTCTATCTGGACTTTAGAGAGCTTTATGGCCCACTGTAGGGTTTATGGCTGGTCTTCTGGAATTACACTGCTCCTATTATTTAGTAACATCAGAGAACTAAAGGCTACCATAGTAAGAAAAATAATACTTCTATTCCTTCCAAACCTAGTTGCACTGTTCTTTAATTATGTCAACCTAACTTACTGTAGGAATTATGTCATTCTGTGTAAACGAAGAGTCAGTGTTTGCCTGAGTTCACAATCTCTTAGCTGTGCTCTCCCTAATCCTTTTCCTCGCTCAGAATTTTTACATATATAGGGAAGACCTTTCAAGGTTTCATGTACTAGTCCTGCTTCTTCAAATGCAACAAATAAAGTCACTTTCACATGAAGTAGTTCTCCTTCGAGGAAAACAAACAAAACAATACAAAACAAAAAACTCATAGTACTACACTCATGTATCACCTTCCTAACGAAATGATGAAATTGAAGATGGCTTTTAGACATCTCATCTCATAAGTTCAAATAATTATCTTTTTTGAACCTAATTTTATTTTTAATACCTTCCATTCTCTAGCCATGAAAAACAATCGACTGGAAATGTTTAAAAGCAGTGGCCTGGGGTGGGGCATATAGCTTTAAAGGTCAAGAAACAATAGTGTAATGTGAGTTCCGGTTTATGGGTGATTATGTTTGCAGGTCCAGAGAAGTAGGAAAGGGTTCAGTGAAAATTCAGAGGCTGGTATATCTCTGATGCATAAAATGAGTCGCATTTTTGTGGGTTGTATTTAAACTCATAAGGAAAATGTCAGTATTGCTCATGTATTTATGATTTCAGTAGAAAGAACTTAATGGGAAAGAGTAAGTGTATATATATATATATATATACATATATATCTCAAATATACGAATATTTACTTTTCTATGCATTTCTAGAAAACAGCAAATGTTTATTGAGCAGCTACTCTGGATCAAACATCATACCAGATATTGGAGATACAGGGCATTTCATGGAGCACAGTTTCTAGGCTTTAAGCCTTGCTGCTTGCAAGAACTCACATTTTCCAAGCCAGTGGCTTTGGGGGAATATTCTCTTTGTGCATTCCCCCATGTGCTTCTCTCTCCCTCTCTCCCTTCTTGTCAACCATGGGTCCCTCCCCTCCACAGACCAGTGATCCCTGTCTCCCCTCCACACATCCTACCTTCTTTGATGTGGCCTTTTCTCTTCCTTTAGTTGTGAAGTTTGTTCTGTCAGTCTTGGGGTCAATTTCGGGGTATTTAGGATGACTTGATAGTTATCTAGCTGTGTTCATGGGAGGAGACAAGCCCAGGGTCCCCCTACTTCACCACCATCTTCCCTTTCTTTCAAGGAGAACAATTTCTAATAAGAAAAACAAACATGAGGCAAAAGTAAAGTGTAGTGTGATAAATCTATTACGGTATATTCAAGATGGCATCAAAAAAAGAATAAAAGAGCCGTTGAAGACTTTATTTTTGTATAGAACTGGACATTGTGATAACTGATATTTTGGAAATTTCTTTTTTTCTCCCTCCTCCCTCTTTTTTCCCTTTCTTTTTACCAATAAATATTCACTGAAACCTGAGGACCAGTCATGGTGCCAGCTTCTGGGGGAAAAGAGTTGAAAGAGATTGACAAAGTCCTGCTCTCATGGAGCTATATTCTCATCAGACAGATCTATAATAAACAAGTAAACAATAAATTGGGAAGCCAACACATGAAGGAATATTAGATGGTATTTTGGGCTATAAGCAATACCTAATGGGATAGTGTGATAGGAATAGGGCACAGCATCACAAGGCGTCCTGAGAGGCCTCTCTGGGGTGATATCTGAACTGATGACTTAATGACAGGGCAAGGGCTAGCAGCCATGGGAAGTCCAGGAGTTGTAGGGAAGACATTTTAGGCAAAGGGACCAGCAGGTTCTCAGGGCGGAAGCAGAACAAGCCTGACGTGAAACCTGGTGGCTGGATCATAAAGATTAAGGCAGACAAAAGTGTAAGAAGTCATGAAGGTAGAGAGGGACCAGATCATGGTGGTCTTTGTATTCTGTGATGCGAAGTTTGTAGTGTGTGAACATCCACTGAAGATTTAAACCAGGTAATGACAGAGGTGCTTGGCTGGCTCAGGTGGTAGAATGCATGACTCTTGATCTTAGGGTTGTAAGTTCAAGCCTCATGTTGGGTACAGAGATTACTTAAAAACAAAAGCTTAAAAAAAAAGAGAGACAGAATGATATAATTCTATTTGGCGTGTGTGTTGCAAATATATAATTGGGTAGGGAATCAAAATTGAGGAAGAAACTAGTTAAGTGGCAATTAGTAGAGGTGGAAATGATGGTGGCTTTTACTAGAGTGTTGGCAATTAAATGAAGAGAAATAGATTGTTTAGAGTGGTGCTAATGGATTTGCCGTTGCGGACAAGGGTGATGGAAAAAGGGGAATCAGTGTGTCTTACACTGATGTGTGAGCTATTTGTGAAGTCCATTCTGGTTATCATTTTCAGTCCACCATGCTGTTGAACCACCATACAGGCAAAGCACCCAAAGTGTTTGTTGAATGAATGCCATGTTGTAATGCTTAAACATTATGACAAATGAAGTTGGTCACACCATTACAATAAAGGTAAAACAATAAAGGTTACATTCGTAACCACTTAGCAGAAAGTGCATTCAAGGTACAGTTACTGAGAAGTGTCTTTCTTTTCACCATATGCTATGTTTCCTAGAACACACTGCCTCTAGGTAAGTAGTCTTCTGAGTATTCACAATAAGCCCTAGTGTTTTGAGAGAAGAGGATGTCTCAAAAATAGATTGAAAAGAGATCACAGTGTTTCATAGACTAATCCTTTAACCTGGATCTTTAGGGATGAAATTTCACTTGAAAAAAGATTTTTCCTGCTAAAAATATTGGAAACCAATGAGCAAATTATATATATGTGTAATAAAACACATATATAAAATATTTATCATATATATAAATGATATATTTTTTCATTTATAATTTTAAGTGTTTTAAATTGTGACATTTCTGAATGCATTTCTGACTTTTTAAAAGTTATTTAAATGAGACTCCCAGTTGTACTATTTTAAGGGATGTTTAGTTGCATCTGTATTTGTTAAATTTTTACTAGAATAAAGTTTAGGAGGAGTAAATCAATACATTCCTCTTAATCACTTACATGTGAATGAGAGCAAATAAAATTCTTTATCAAATAGGGGCGCCTGGGTGGCACAGTCCGTTGAGCGTCCGACTTTAGCCAGGTCACGATCTCGCGGTCCGTGAGTTCGGGCCCCGCGTCAGGCTCTGGGCTGATGGCTCAGAGCCTGGAGCCTGCTTCCGATTCTGTGACTCCCTCTCTCTCTGCCCCTCCCCCGTTCATGCTCTGTCTCTCTCTGTCCCAAAAATAAATAAACGTTGAAAAAAAAATTTTTTTTTAAATAAAAAAAAATTCTTTATCAAATAAAACAAATAGTTTTACAAATAGGCATTAGTCCTTCAAACAAAAATACTATATGTTTACCATTTTCTACCCCAGTTTGGTGCAGAATTTTCTTTCACTCTTTTCTTCCCAAAGAAACCAGCCAACAAACTAAAACGTATGCATTTAAATGCATGTTTTCCATTTAGTTTAGTCAACTGGGAGAAAACGTTAATCCATTGTTCAAGACACTTTTTAAACAAATCTTAAGGTATCTTTTTGAATCTTCAGAATATTTATACAAATATTTTCCATTGTCATAAAATTGCACAAACATTTAATGTATTTGGGGAAATTATCAGAGGTATATAAAGTGAAGAGTAGTGATCCTGACTTCAATAAAGTAAATAAAGTCTGCATGAATAAGTTAAAGTCCGCATGAATAAGTTAAGCCATGCAAGTGTTCATTACACTTTGCCTGTTTATTTTCACGCAAAGTATACTCTGCATCAAGGCACTGACTTGGTGAAAAAAAGATATTCATCTGATGTAATTTTAACCTTTTGTAACGCACAGAACCTCTTAAAGAATTTACCATGTATGTAAAATAAGGCAAATTTACTGTGTTCCTTTCCATATGAAAATTTCCAAATCTCATTATTTCATCAAAATTTGATAATCACTTTCTCTCCTTTATTTTTGATTATTTAGTTAATAAAAACATTCCAGGTTGCAATAAAAAGTATTACTAATATGTTATTTGGAGGTTCTTAAGCTCACGACAAACCATTTGGAAGTCTTAATTTTTGTAAAGAAAATTTACATCTTTGTGCCCATTATTATGTGTATAAGGTCTAAAAATACAACCAAATATCTATAAGAAAACTTCTTTAAAGTTTTCTTATATTAGGGCACCTGGCTGGCTCAGCCAGTAGAGCATGTGACTAGATCTCAGGGTCTTGAGTTCAAGCCCCATGTTGGACATGGAGACAACTTAATTTAAAAAAAATAAAAGAATAAAGAATAAAAAGTTTTCTTATACTAAATTGGTCCACTGATAGATGAATGAATAAAGAAGTTGTGAGATAGATTAGGTAGCTAGATAGCTAGACAGATACAGATATAGATACAAATATAGATATAGATATATAAATTATAGATACAAATATAGATATAGATATAGATATATAAATTATAGATATATAGTTAGGGCCTTATGCTGAGTGAAGTAAGTCAGACAGGAAGACAAGTACCACATCATTTCTCTAATGTATGGAATCAAAAAGGAAAGAAGGAAGGAAGGGAGGGAGGGAAGGAGGAAGGGAGGGAGGGAAGAAGGGAGGGAAGGAAGGAAGGAAGGAAGGAAGGAAGGAAGGAAGGAAGGAAGGAAAGAAGGAAGGAAGGAAAGAAGGAAGGAAAGAAGGAAGGAAGGAAGGGAGGAAGGAAGGAAAATTAGTTCATACATACAGAGGGTAATAGATTGGTGGTTGCCAGAGGCAGGGAAAGGGGATCGGGGTGGGAGAAATGGGAAATGAGTGAAAGGAGCATAAATTTATTTCTAAAAAAAAAAAATAAATAAAAACCTCTTTAATGTTTTCTTAGGCTAAATTTTATTCATTTTTTTCTTATACTAAATTTTATGTATCATGCATTATACATTATTATATCTGTTATAATAAAAATATTAATATATTGATAATGGTAAGCTTGGTTTTCTAAATATTACTATTATTTTTAAATGTTTATTTATTTATTTTTGAGAGAGAGAGAAAGAGCGAGGGAGGAGAAAAGAGAGAGCACAGTGAGAATCCCAAGCAGGCTCCACTCTGTTAGCACAGAGCCCCACATGGGGCCCAAACTCACGAACTGTGAGATCATCACCTGAGCCAAAATCAAGACACAAGGCACTTAACTGACTGAGCTACACAGGCACCCCATGTTTCCTAAATGTTATTTTCCTACATTGTAAACTTTACTAAATTACATAAAACATTACACTTAGGCTGTACTAGTTGTAAGTAATGTAATGATGCTCAGATATCTTAAGTGTTGTTCTGGGAGCTGGGGAGTCAAAATTCCTTTTCCAAGCTTGTTATTCCTCATGTCTTTAGATGAAAAAAAAATATCTAGAATTTATCTGGATGATTTATCTAAAATTTCAAAAGCATTATAGTATATATACTATTAAAATGAGTTATAACTAATATTTTTATAATATTATATACAGAATTATGTATGGAATTTACAGTTTTTATTATCATAAACATTACTTTATCTTCAATCACCCCCTGCCTCTTTCAAAAGATTTTCTCCTAATCTAAGATTTAGAATATTATTTTATATTTTCATATTAAAATCTGGACACTTTCTTCATTTCTTTTGTTTCTCACATAGTTGCAATTCCTAATTCTTGACTTTGAGGACCATCAAAAACTGTTCACTCCTTAGAAGCTAAAATATCTGATGTTGATATTTTGGTTAATTTTACAAGTAGAACTTGAAAGAACTTGAATTTTTTTTCCTTTATGATTTATATTCTTCAGGTAATAAATAGTACTCAGTGATTCCAAATCTTCAGCAAAGTAAGTATACAGGTAAATTAACAAGGATAGTTAGACTTTAGATCTTATAAACAAGTACCTGTTTTTGATTTTGTTTGTTTGTTTGTATTGTTTTAAGATCTGGTCCTTTCTTTTTTGCTGTGGATATTTGTATTCTTCTTTCAACTTATGTGCTCTATGTTTAGTATACTTTCAGTCTACCAAGAAAGTAAACAATAATAAAAATGTAAATCAACATCAAAAATGTTGCATTGCATTGAGAGAACATTTCAACGATTTTTTACCAGTTGTTCATTTTCCCCTGTCAGATGTTGAAATCTTTTACTACCCCTCATATTGCACAAAAATGCAGGCCTACTGATACTGTCTTCTTGTAGCTAAGCTGTGAAGAAGTCAAAATTTCATTTTGTAAAGGCAGTTATTATGAAGTGTGCCGCAGCCCTAGGTTATTGGTCCTTACTTAGCAGACCCAAAGATAAGATGTCTAATTTCCTGACCAAGCTTCTAGTGTGTTTATGTGAGTCTCTCTGTCAGTGCCACTGGAGGTGGGGTGGGGAGAAAAGAGAAAGGGTTCTTGTTGAAAGACCAGTGAAAAATATGCAGGCTGATGCGCTTCGTCTTCAGCACTCTTTTATTCTGGATGCCAACACATTTTGTACAATGTTTGAGAGAGAGGAGAGCAAGAGACAGATCACCGAATAAGTACATAGACGCAGAGAATTTCCTAGTACTAAACAGAGAGAAAAGTCAAACTTCTTCTTGTATAAAATGTTGAAAAATGTCAGAAAGAAAGACAGTGGCATATTAGAATTTAATATAAGCTTCACGTAATTATGGCCAAGTTTATATAATGATTTCCATGTTACAGTGCTTAGGCCTAACTTAAAGCATCGAGGAATAGTAGGCAAATAAGTGGTGGGGTTTTCTCTGAACAGATTCAAGTTTCACTATCACATTTCTTTTTCTTTTCTCATGCTGATTTTTAGATTTGACATAAAAAGAATTACATATGAGACGGTTTTTATGCCCTTGAAAGTTGACCTCCAAATGGACTGATGAGGGAAATAGAGGAAAAATTCTGAAAAACAATCTTACAAAACATGGTTTGAAAAGCTTTCCATTATATACTAACCATTTTAAACTTAAAAAAATTAATGTTTATTTATTTTTGAGAGAGAGAGAGAGAGCAAGGGAGGGGTAGGGAGATGGACAGAGGATCAGAAACAGGCTCCATATGCTGATAGCTGAGAGCCCGAAGTGGGGTTTGAACTCACAAACTGTGAGATCATGATCTGAGCTGAAGTCAGAGGCTTAACCAACTGAGCCACCCAGGAGCTCTATACTAACCATTTTAAGATGTTATTGATAATTGCTTTTTGTATTTTTTCAAAAAAAAATTTAAACAAAATTTCCAGCAAGTCCCTCTAAAAACAGTGGTTTACTGGTGAAAAGTAGTTTATTTTGAAACATGTTGTTTGTAATTGGATAAAAATATCCCCCGGTGCTTCTTGGGTTCACGTGTCACTAATTTTTTTAAATATCCTGTGTCCCATATGCAGAAAATGTGGTATATTATTTGAAATTAGGCATAGCCTTGTATACTTGTTAACCTGAAAATTTCATTTGACTCCTAAAAATAAAATTAATAGAGAAATATATTCATATATAACTTGCTATCATCACATGTATCCCGATTTTTTTAACATACTAAAGCAAATCAAAATGGAAGAGATAATTAGAACTTGTCATCGATTATTAAGACACAAGTTCTTTTTCTTGAAGCTGTTATTATTCTCATGATTCAGTCAGTTACAGAAAATGGAAATAAGTCAGTGAGTATTTACGAAATGCCTACTATAAACCAGGAATCTTTAAGCATATGAATACAGCAGATCTTTTCTTTTTCATTCAGTTCTCCTCAATAGCTCATTCTTTTCATAATAGCACAAACTTTTTATAATCAACGGTGAGGGATAGATAGATTAGTTTTACTTTGGTAAAGATTTTCCAATTACTTCTCTGAAGTGATGTTGGAGAAACCCTTCTAGATTGCTTTTGGTGGAACGGTTTAACGTGTAAATAGTTAAATGTTAAAATGTGGGGTATGAATATCTGAAAAATTAATCTGGTCTATAAATTTTATATTTTCTTTACTCTTTTTCCTCTCTCCCCAGTGTTTCTAAAATTAAAACAAATTCTTAGACAGAAATGAGATATATCTTTTTCTCAAACTTTCTTGCAGTGTTAGATTTTAATACTATATTCTAGTAATGCAATATGTTTTATAACCCCAAAGAACTATTGTCAACTAAATTGTCTTTCCAAAATGATAAAAATCTAAAGGCTTAACAATTTTCAGTGCTCAAACAATTTTCAGTGCTCAAACTTTATCATTATTTTGTTATCACAGGACTTATAAAAAGTAATTCACTAATATGATTAGCTTATTTTCTGCTTTCTGAATGAATGAGGAAAATGAACATTGTAATAACAGCAAGAGTTCATTGAATACCTACTATGTGCCAGAGTATGCATTTAAATTTATGTTAATATGGTTATGGTTCTTTCTCAAAAAAACTCTATAATAAACATATTGCTATTTTCATTTTAAGAGTGATACCTAAAAACTCAGTGTGAAAGGACAGGCATTTGAAAGAGCCTTTGTTTTCCATCTTACCATGCTGTTTTGAGTACAACATCTCTGAGAACAAACAAACACACAAAATGACAATGTTTATAACAAAATTACCTAAAACCATTAAATTTAGAAATTTAACTCATTTTCCCATAACGTTAGCTTTGCATTTATGTATCGGGGGCTGTTTTTTTTTAAGTCATTCCTTTCTTTGTATGTTGTAGTATTTCAAGAGTTAATAGGCCGAGTTTTATTTCTGAGCTCATAAAAATAAATAAATAAGTAAATTGATGATCTCATTATACAAGTTGAATTTATTAGACAGAGTTTTACTTTGTGCTTTTCATTTAAGGTTACTGAATTTCAGGGGCTCCTGGGTGGCTCAGTGGGTTTAGCGTCCAACTTTGGCTCAGGTCATGATCTTGCGGTTTGTGAGTTTGGACCCCACATCGGGCTCTCTGCTGTCAGTGTGGAGCCCTCTTTGGAACCTCTGTCTCCCTCTCTCTCTACCCCTTTCCCACTCACATATGCATGTACTATCTCTCTCTCTCTCTCTCTCTCTCTCTCTCTCTCTCTGTCTTGCTCAAAAATAAATAAACATTAAAAAGGAATTTACATAAAAGGTTACTGAGTTTCAGAATTCATTCTAGATGTCTTCAGCCATAGTTTTATAAACTCTTTGTGAATTAGCATTTGACTTTTTCTTCCAATCCCAAGTGTTTCTGCAAAGACAAATATATGTTCTTTGTAAAGTTATAAGTTCCTCCCTAGCACTTTCTTCATTAGAAACCTGCGAATACAGCGTATATGAAATTCAGTTATATTCTGATATAATATGAGTGAATTTAACAATTTATATCTCTACATACATAATAAATATAGCATAAAATCCAAATAAAACTTATAATTAAACTACATAATTCTTCCTGAAAAGCTAGAAGTACTTCTTTCCTAAAAATTATCAAACATAATTACCTTATTTTTGTTATTGTTATTATATCTATATTTTTTCTAACTTACTTTACACCTCCTACCATCTCCATCTGTCCTCCCCACTCATGTTGATCATAGGGAACGAATAAAACCTAGAAATGATAATCTAAAGCCAGCCTAGAAATATCTTGAGAAATTCTTTCTTTTTTTTTCTTTTATTCACATGGAGATGAAATGAAAATTATTTTTATATATGAAATATATGAGTTAAGTCTTTATCTTTTTATATTTACCTCCTCAATAAATATTTATTGAATATCCCTCATTTGACTTACTGCGATGTCAAAGTATTAATTTCTAATATTAAGAATTTGGCTTTTTTTAACTACAATATGAATAGGAAGTATGATTTGCTTGTCCTCTCTTTTCTCTTTCCTCTACGAAATAATTAGAGATCCATAACTTAAAAAAGAGAAAACAGAAGACATGAGACTGAGAAGGTGGCTCCAGTAGGCAACCTAGAGACAAGTTGACTTTGATGAAGGGACTTCAAGCTCACCTCCTCCCCTTTGAGCTTCTCTGCCAACCGTTTTTTCTTCCCTAGAAAGATGTTGTAACCTCTTGTAAAAGTTTAAGTAACTTAAAAAAAATCTATTTGACTTCCTGTAAAGAATGTAGGACAACCTTCAGATAATATTAAGGAAGAAAATATGTTTTAAATCAATGTTCCACGTGAGTTAGAAAATCATAGAATAAACAAAGATACATAGGAGCAATGATCAAAACGTGTTTGTCCCTTTCTGCAAGTCCATATCATGAACTAGAATTGATAATGTAGCACTAGGAGAATTTTCTTTATTGTTCCAGACCCTTCTCTAAACAGTAAAATAAGTAACACTAATTTTTCCTCATTGTTCCAAGGTATAAGGATCCAAAAACCATTATGTGTTTTCACTGACTGTGTTGTGTCACTTATTCAAACTTTTACTAATTCATTGTTTCCATCTTTCCATTGTTTTGTATTTATCTCATATAATATGCTTTAATTATATTTCAAAGATCTTTCAAGAAAATCTGCACAGAGAAAGAGCCAACGTAATGCAAATACTGTTCTTTACTACCTAATTTGACAGAAAAGATCTGTATATGGATCTTTTTCTTTGAGTATTTATAAACTGGAGTTTATTGATGGATCCTAATTGCTTACCATCTAATGGCCATTTTGCTAAAATATTGGACGGCAAGTTTTGTTTTCCAAAATGTTTGTTTTCTTCAATATGAGTTAGTAAATTTGGATCTTTGGAAAGAATCTAAAATAATTTATAAATTTTTTTAAGGTTTATTTATTTTTGAGACAGAGAGAGACAGAGCATGAACGGGGGAGGGTCAGAGAGAGGGAGACACAGAATCTGAAACAGGCTCCAGGCTCTGAGCTGTCGGCACAGAGCCCGACGCGGGGCTCGAACTCACGGACCGCAAGATCATGACCTGAACCGAAGTCGGATGCTTAACCGACTGAGCCACCCAGGCGCCCCAAGAATCCAAAATATTTATAAGCAGAATGCAGACTGTTTGAAACTGGATAATCTCAATTAATACGTTTAAAGAGTCATGATTGGGGCGCCTGGGTGGCGCAGTCGGTTAAGCGTCCGACTTCAGCCAGGTCACGATCTCGCGGTCCGGGAGTTCGAGCCCCACGTCAGGCTCTGGGCTGACGGCTCAGAGCCTGGAGCCTGTTTCCGATTCTGTGTCTCCCTCTCTCTCTGCCCCTCCCCAGTTCATGCTCTGTCTCTCTCTGTCCCAAAAATAAATAAACGTTGAAAAAAAGAATTAAAAAAATAAATAGAGTCATGATTGACTCAATTTGCATTTAAAATGAGTGGCGATATACAGATGCAGGTAGATTATACCATTTGACCAAATGATATATCAAAGGTTTCTGAAGTCTTAGTAATATTTTCTGAAGTCATTTTCCTGCAGCAAAGCATAGGAGAGAGAACACAGACATGAAGGCAGGTGGATCTGGTTCTAAACCCCAACTGCCTCACTTGTGAGTGGTACAGTAATACACCAATGGAAATATCCAAATCAAAATATTGTTTGCAGCACTGAGTGAAATCACCTAACAATAAAATTAGTATAGCTCTTGGCACACAATGAATACTTTATTTATTCTTCACTCTCTATTTCCATATTCCCACTCTTCTGTGGTAAGCATATACACTTCTGTTTTCATTGTCTATTATAATAAAAGGTCTCTTTTTAGCTGTATGGTTGCCAATTAATAAGATTCACTACATGTGAGACTGTAAGAATTTACATGCTATGGGAATGACACTAATTTAACTTTTTTTTTTTAAACATTAGTATCAAGAGCTACCATTTATAGAACATTGAGCATGGGAAACTTAGTTCCCTACAACATCTCTAATCCTCACAATGACTTGCAAAGTGGATATTATTATCCTTACTTTACAGATGAGGCTCTGGGAGGTTAAATGACTTGTTCAGGTTGGCACAACTATCCTGCAGGGAAATTGGAATTGAAATCAAGCATTATGTTTCTAAAACCTGCCTTTTCAGAAACAATATTACGCATTGAAGGAAGGCCATACCACACAGTTGATGAATTAACATAAACAGAAATGATTGATTTGAATTCTAAATTCCAGTCTCCTCCTTACCTGAATCTCTTCACCTTATTTTTGTGTATTTAAAATACTCCCTGGTACAATTTTTGAGTTGCTCTATTCAATTTGCTCATGTTCCTATGCTGGAATGAACTCTGTATCAGAACTGAGTTTTGGGAAATACATCAGCATATTTCTGTCTTTTTGTGCTTAATCTCCTTGAAAACTTTAATTGAAGTGTTGTGTTATTCTTTCTCATGAAATTTTTTATCAGCTTTACAATTTATAATGCCTACATTCACAAAGACTTAATGGTAAACTGTATCTACATTTTAATACTTGAATCATTGTTTGCCATATAATTGATGTGTATCATCTTGAATCACTTGATTATATGCATAAGAGCTAAGGGATCTTTTAAAAAATTTTACCGAATGCAGTTCAAAGACCTTAATCTTTTTTGTCCTTAGTAACTTCTATCTTCATGTCATTTGTTTTCGTTTTTACCACCTTCTTCATCCAGAAAAATAAGTAAAAGCCAATGTTGCTTTTGAAATGGAAAAATTGTTTCAAATCATTGGCAAAGCTTAATGACTTCTGACTGCTGAGATATGTTAATTTAAGCCAGACCAAATGTTCCTCAGCTGCAAATATTTGGTGTTGTTCACTGGGAACTGGCAAGATTTATGAGGGCCCAGTGGCAAAGACTCTGTGCTCACAAGCCTCTCATTGTAATTGTTTCCCGTATTCAATGATGAAGGACTATTAAAGAAGAAAAAAATCAACTTTTCAGGGACTAGTCACTTAGACTCAAATTAGATGCTATTTCACCTTTGATTTGCTATGGCATCCTCATACCATCTGAGTTATCAAAGTCTTTTCAACTTTTCTACCCCAGTTCCAAGAAAATATAATTGGTGACTTTTCAAGGTGTTTTGAAGTGGAAAAGAAAAAAAAAAAGAAAATGATTTGGTTTCAGAATTTGTAACTATACATACTTAATTTAGCTTATATTTTTAAAACATAGTTAATATCTTAATTATAAGATATTTAAATTATTTTATCAGTTATGTGTAATGCAAATATATACACTTACATTACTACAATACTACTTTAACATCTTACCATATTTTTACAAATTAGTTGAGTGATGCATGTAATAGTAACCAAAAATATTTTAATCTTCTATATTGATGAATTTATAGTAAATGGGTTTTATGAATGTGGTTGAAAGCAAGTAACATTCCCCAAAAAAGAAATAGTGTTAAATACACATGCATATTTATTTATAATTATTAAATGGCTATTTACTGTTTAGAAGTATGAATGAAAGAGAGTGTTCTAAAAATCTCATGAAACTATCTCACAGATGTTAATAACAGATCTAATACCAGATGAATATAATAGTCAAAGTTTAAGCTTCCCGTGGAAGGGTTGAGCCTTAGGCATGTTTTAAACCTGAAAGTAATAGCCAGCCCCAGAAGACTTCACTGAGAAGACAAGATTTTGATTCAAAGGAAGTCTTAAATGTCTGACAAGAATGGCCAACAAATAGCTTTGTAATAGTAGTACAAACCACCCTGTTCTTCCATAGCAGCAAATGTTTATTTTGTGTATTCCTTGTAATAGTCATTAAACGTGTTTATATTACAGGGTAAAACAATACTTCCTACAAGCCCATTGCATTAAACCTAAGTCACAATCTAACCTATATAGGCTGCTTTACTGTGTGTCAGGCACTATTTAAAGTTGACGTGTACCAACTTGCTTAGTTCTAAAATGACTTTTGGAGATAGATGATATTAGTATTTATCCCATTATACAGATTAAGAAATGCATGTGCAGGCAGCATGTGGAGTCAGTATTTGTGATCTTAAACTGAATCTGATACTACTTTTCAACATAGGTTATCTTTTGGGAACCATATCACCAATTATTTGCTTCCTTTATGATATGATAAGAAAATGGAACTGCTAATGATGAGAAAAAAGACCTTATTTATTCAAGTGTTTGTTCACATATTCTGAAATTTTATCCATATAAAGAAGGACTCAGTTAGTATAATATAGAGTGCTTGAAAGGATGAGTGTGTTTGCATTTTTCTTGTGTTTTAGCATGTAGTATCACAAGACTGGCTTGTATTGTTAAAAGGGTCAGCCTCTGCATTATTCCATATTGAACTCCTTAATTATGTATCTCTGTATAATAAAAGGAAAAGTGCTGACAGAATACAGAAGAAAAATCTAAATTCTTTTCTTGCAATAAATGTGACACAGATTGTATAAAGCAATATTTTTGCCCTTGAAATGTTTAGAAGTATTGACATTCTGTCCACTAAATTGTCAGCTTGTCTTTAAGGTTAGAGCTTCTAAGTTCTTAGCATTTAACAGACTGACATTGATCTCTTGGTTCTTCAAACTTGTATACCACCAGCAAGCGGGACTTGATTTTGAAGCAGGGCATTTAAAATGTTGCCCTTGATGATGATATCTCATAATTTCCATCTGTTATTTTAGGATCTTTGCACCAAATTTCCAACCTTTAAGTGTGATTCCAAATATACTATTAATCCTAGAGGCTTTGATAACCTCAATGTTAGAAAATGTCTTAGGTCTTAGACAATTAAGTGGATAACAAGATACAGATACAAAAGCAAAAGGAAGTAACCAATGGTTTCCAGTCTGACATATACTTCAGAAACCATCTGTATAAGGATGTTCGTGTTGCTCATTATTATCACTTCGTTTTGAGTACTTAGGCAGTCATCATGCCTTCCATAAGTTCCAAATTCTGGAAGTATTTCCAAGAAGAAAAATGGCAGACTTTTATTCATTACTTTTTAAGTAAAATGTATCAATAAGAAAAATAATTTATAGGATTTTGAATAATATTTATTAATTCTTGGCAGCCGGACTTTCCAGATAATATTTTCATTGTTCCATTAATTGGTTAAGGAATCACAACAAGAAATGGCGGTGGAATTTTTTTTTTTTAAAGATTTCTTTGACTCTCTCCACCCACAGGCTCTGAGCAAGGCTGTAAATAGTCCATTTTTGTTAATGAAGCTTCCCTCATACAGCTGGGATTGTTTAATATTTTACGAGTGTTACTTTGTTTTGCTCTCAACGATCTCAGGCAGTTAAGGATTTATGAATCGTGTTTTTCTCAGCCCATCTGCGGTTTCCTATCTTCCCTGGCCTTGAGAATATGTTTAAATTTATTAAAGCGAAGCAAAGGCTCATTATTTCAAAGGAGAGCCAAAGTGACACAGTGAATTGGTTATTAATGGAAAGGCACTGCCATAGGGCGATTGAAATTTAATGATATCCTACAAGAAAAAAATGAGGGTGTCACTTTCCAAAAAGTCATGCTAAATGCCAGCCTTTTTAAGGTCCTGCCGCTAATTTTATGCCTGCGCACAGTAATGTTTTCAAAAGCGTTTAGGAAACACGGACCAGTGACTGTACTGATTATCCTTTTCACCTTCGCGCCTGTTCCAAATGGGTTTGTGCAGTGAGCGATTTAATCTCTAAATATAGGGAACGTTAAAAAAAAATAACATTGCTGTTTTTCACAAGCTAAGGGCCTTTTGCAATCCTCCAGAGATGGACTTGCAAATATGCTATCTACATATGCTCTCAGTAAGCTCTCAAACTGGCGGATCACCAAAAAAGAAAAGAAAAAAAATCAATCCCTTAATTTTTATTTCTGTCATTCAAAAGATGTTTTAATGTCATAGTCGATAAACTATATTTATTAATATTCAGATAACATTCCATTTGAGCTACAAAATAGGACGTGGGGTAATTTTAAGTTTTCCTTATTTAACTTGGGCTCTTTATTGAATTACATTGTTAAAGTACCAAAATACCACTTCTTTATTTCGCCCCATTTAATGCAAACCAGAGACATCTATCTATTAGCAAGAACACTGTTGATATATTGAACCATTCCTTTTAGAGTTACTGACTCAGTGATTTCCTGTATTAATTGAAATACCCATAAATAATTTGTAAAGTTATTTCAGATTTTTCTAGAAAAAAATTGTTGGCATGAAATATACCAATCATGCTTCAGGATACTCGATTGTATTGCATAAGGATTCTTGAATGTGTCCTTTTCCTTTTAGAGTTTTCGCTTAATTTGAATTATCCTGCCCCGTGTAGTAATTGTGGTCCTAACATTTTGCCTCTGTATCTCTTTCAAATATGTTATTGCTGTTTGAAGAGGGTTGACTGGGTACATTCCTAAAAATGGCACCATTTAGATTTAGGGTTCTTGTTCAATTAGACTTGAGATTTAGCAACTTAAGCAACACATCAATTACATGAAGAAAATATGAACACTTTTCATGCAGGAACAGCAATGGGTCCAGTTTTGATGCAGCTTTACTCACTACTGCTGAATATAAACTAAAATGTAAATGGTGCATTTGACAGGCACTGTAGTAACATATAATTTTCTCATACTGCATATGGTAATATTAAATTGTCTACTGGTGGCAAACATACTTCTGGATGTAGAATAGTATGAGTTATTTTCCCTGTTTTATAGCAAAGTATATTATTCAAGAATTCCTGAAATTAATTTTTAAAAATTAAATTTATACCCAATTCAAAATGACGTTAACAAGATTTTATAACTTGTGATCACACATTGGGGAACTTTTCATTTATTCCAGGTCAGAGTGTGAATCTGAATAGATGAGAAAAATGTTCATATCTAAGAGACGGTAATGCGTCTTAGAGGAGAAAAATCACTTGGAGGAGGGTGTCAAGGATCCACAATTTAAGTTTCTCTGGGTCCTTTCCTTCCTCTCCTATAACAGAAACTTATCATGCTATAATCTTCGTAACAAAGACATAAACGCTTCAGCTACATATATTTTGATTGTTTCACGACAGTTTACTGGAGGCTGAGGAATGACAGATTTCTTCATTGTCTTTTTGCCAAAATTTGTCCTTTAAGTCATTTTTGTTGACTGCCCCTTTTAGCAGCTCACCTCACAATGAGAGAGAAGACAATTAATGGGAGGGTGATTTATCACTGCCAAAAACTGTCAAGGACTTCAGTTGTAGCTAGAGAAAAAGCAATTTCACATTATGGCATTTCATTCTGAATACGTTGTATTTACAGCTCACAGTTTTATTTTCAGAGCCTATTATCAGGTGAAACAGTTGCATCTGAAATGTTGTTTGTGACATAGGTGACCTGTTAGGATTTGATAAGTATTTACGCCAGAGCACAAGGGGCTCACACATCTGCTGTTGGCAGAAGCAATGGAAAAAAATAACCTGGAAATGAGGCGTTTGATTTTTCTGGTTCCTACACTCGAGCATCTGTTGCTATAATTAAGTGGCATTCAGTAATTGCAGAGCAATGGTGAAATAAACATATGCATTCTTGCCAGCTTTTAGGATTTGGTGTCCTTACAGTAGGAGAGACAAGCAAAGTGACTTCAATAAGAACAAAGGGTTTTGTAGCAAAGTTTAACAGTTAACTTTTAGGTAGAAAAGAAAAAAAAATTCAGGTCAATCAGCAAACAATTTCATCAGCAAGTGAAATAGTATATGGTTTTAGAATAAGGAAGTCCCTGCCACATTCAACCTTTGGAATGAACTTTTCATCCGTAAGACTATCAAATGGGCTAAACATCATAAGTTATATCATGGAGGAATAAAAGAATAATAAAAATATGGTTATTACTGATCTTAATGGTACTGTGCCATGAAAAAGAGATTACAGTGAATTTCATTTAATAAGCTAAAGATTTTACATATTTATTTGGTAAGTTATAAGACATCAATATATTTGCTTTGGATCTTGATTTTTGAAAGGAATAAGGTGCATTATTTGGGGCCAAAGTGGTACTCTCATCACAATAGTTAGAAAGTGATTTTCAAGAAGGGGGCAAGTAGTGGGAAGGGCCATAGGGGAAGTAGAGGCACTTTTTTGAATTACAGTCCATAAGCCTCACTCACGTTCTCTAGGTGCTTCTAAGATTTGTAGTTCCATGTGAAGGTACCAGATTGGAAAAGCTCCCAGGATGTGTCCCAGGGTGTTCTTGTCCTCACGTACTTTGTAGGCATGTCTTGCCTGTGAAACAAATAATTATTTATATTAGCAGATCTTGATAGTGCCCTGCTTCTGAATAACTGTATACGTTGACCACAATTCTATGGTCAATATGCTTTATGTTCCATTCGTTATTTGGAACAATCCAGCTTCTTCCACACAGTAGAACAATTTGAATTTGGTTGTTACACTGTAGTAGCTTGCAGGTTCCTGGAAATGTCACATGATAAATTCTATTGTGCTATAAATACCAACAAAACAATGACTTTTGAAATGAGAAGAAAATGTGAACTTTAAGCTCTCTTGAAATTAAAGTATTAACATTTATTTTTTAAGCTTTAAATGGATTTTGTTGTTATTAATAAGGGCAGTATGGTGGCTAAGTGCTAAACTAGGTTTAAGTGAGAGACTCTTCCTCTGCAGACCATTTGAGAGGGGAGGTGGGGTTAAATATCCTGTAGAAGCTGATCACGTGTGATTTGGCATTTTTATCTGCTACTTTGGCATCAGGTGATTACTTAACTTTCTGGGTGAAGAAAAAACATGAGGAGTCAACCATGAAGAGATGAAAATGATGGATTATGGCTTCAGAATGTCAACAAATGTTGTGTCTGCTTACAAGGGAGCCTATATAAACAATAGTTTTCCTTGAGTTTGAAAGATTAAAAGATTATCATTGAGCTTTTTTCCCCCAAGAGGAGGCTTCAAAGTATGTTTTAAAATAGGTTTAATATTTTTAATTCCCATTGAACTTGCATTAGATACAAATGAGATTTAAAGCTATAATAAATCTGCATGCATTTATATACCTATATCTATTATCTAATCTATATATATCTATATTCAGATTCATATATATATTAAATATGGGAGAGTCATAACCTGTTTTAGAAAAAAAAGAAACAATAGTATCATTTCTGCTCACCCATTTGTTTGCAAAAGACTTACTAATCCCAGCAAACTTTTACATAGTACATCCTATATGCCAAGTATTGTTCTCAATACTAAAGGTATAATCACTCGGCCCTCATGGCAACTTTTATGGATTACTATTATTTTTTATTATTTTATTATTTAAAAATTTTTTTTAACATTTATTTATTTTTTGAGAGACAGAGACAGAGTGTGAGCAGGGGAGGGGCAGAGAGAGAGGGAGTCACAGAATCCGAAGCAGGCTTCAGACTCAGAGCTGTCAGCACAGATCCTAACGTGGGACTCAAACTCACAAACTGCGAGATCATGACCTGAGCCGAAGTCAGACGCTTAACTGACTGAGCCACCCAGACGCTTCTGTGGAGATTATTATTATCTCCATTTTACAGAGGAGATGAACAAGACAGGGTCCCCGGTCACGTGGCTAGTGGGTAGCTGACAGGTCTGGCGAATGAGTCCCATCAGTTTCCCTCCAGAGTTCATGCTCCTAACACGATGCCATTTATTTAACATAATGACTAAGACAGACATGTTCCCTGGACCCATATAGCCAGAGCTTGGAAATGACTTAGCTTCAATGTATACATGCTTCACAAGTGGGGAAGAGAGTATGTGTGTATACCCCACTCGTAAAAATATCTTTTTTTGCCTGAATACATGCTTGCCAATTTACCTCTTTACCCAACCAACTCCTCCAATGTTATATTATTGGGATAAATGCTATAATACTGATTTTAATTTTCTCTCCTTACTTCAAATGAATGGATCTCTGTAGTTTTATATGCTTCCTTGTGTTAGAGACAAACTCCTATTATTTCAGTTTCCTTTTAAGTCTGATTGTCTTCCTTGGATGAACTATTCCCTCATACATGTTCTCTGATTTTATATATAATTGTTTAACATAATTTTTCTGTATATATCATCCAATCTTTATATATTTTAAACTAGTTATTTTTTGTTATAATCAATCTTGTATTCCTACCATTTTCTTCTTTTGTGTATATTTGTACTAGATTTCTGAAGCCTTGTTCACTTGTCCTTTCAATCTTATGTATAATTACCTACTTTATTTTCCCTCAAAAATTCTTTTTTCTTTCACCTTCCCTAAATTCTTGTTTACACTTTTGGGGATAAGCTTCAACTTATCTCTGTGTTTTCCACCTACGGGACAGTTTTTTCCTCTGGGGCCTCATAAGCTTGTGCTGTGATGGCACGGCATTATCACATATAATCCTAACAATACTCTTCTGCAATTGGTACTATTTTATCTACATTCTAATGATGATGAAATGGAGGTTAGAGAGGATTCATAGATTGTTTGAGATTCAGAGCTTGAGGATGACATAATCAGGAAGAAACCCAAGATTGCCTTCCTCTCGTGTCTTTTCTCTCTAAATTGCCTTACCATACCTTTAACGTTATTTCAATTTATTGCTAAAATCCTTTCCTTTCCTTTCCTTTCCTTGTCTTGTCTTTTCTTTCCTTCCCTTTTCTTTCCTTTTCTTTCCTTTTCTTTTCTTTCTTTCTTTCTTTCTGAGGGAAAGAGTGAGGGAGGGGCAGAGGGAGAAGGAGAGAGAGAATCTTAAGCAGGCTCCATGAGGCCTGATGCAGGCAGGGCTCAATCTCATAACCGTGAGATTGCAACTTGAACCAAAATTAAGAGTTGGACGCTTAACCAACTGAGCCACCCAGGCACCTCACTGAAATCCTTTTATTAATGGAAATATTACAAATGATGAATAATGGTGATGTGGTGGCCAGATAAATTTGCTAATTTAACGGTATATCAATTCCTGTGCCAGTGTTTAATCCTGCACATTCACGTAGGCTATATTGATTAGGACAGAAAAATTTGAACAATAAATGATCTGAAACATTATTGCTAAACTATTACACAGTCCTCAGAAATATTGCTTTTATAAATTTTGAATCTAGTGTTTCTTTAACAAAAGCTTTAAAATTCTTTGTTTTGGGGGCAGCTAGGTGGCTCAGTTGGGTAAGCACGTCTGACTCTTGACTTCTACTCAGGTCATGATCTCATGGTTCGAGAGTTCAAGCCCTGTATTGGGCTCCGTGCTGACAGCACAGAGTCTCCTTTGGAGTCTCTCTCTGCCCCTTCCTCGCTGTCTCTCTTTCTCTCTCTCTCAAAACAAATACATAAACTTAAAAAAAAATAAAAAAATAAAATGTTTTGTTCTTATGTTATTTTTAGAACAGTTTGTTAATAAAAATGTTAAAATATGAACAGAAATAATACTTCCCTAAAAGAAATTACTGGAGACAGTAGAGCATAACAGTTGGAAGCGTGAGCCCTAGATGTAGGGAAACTTCGATTTCACCTCCCACTCGACATAGTATATGCTATTAAATTGTGATGGTTCCTTAGCTACATTAATGCTCGTTTTCCAAATGTGAAAAACGGGAATAATAAGTTTCTGCTGGAGGGAGAAGTTGTAGGAATAATTGAATAATGTATAGACATGGGTGACTATTTTTTCATCTTTCTTCATCATCAATCATCTCTGAACCAGGTAACCACAAATTTGCCACCAGGTTATGTTCCAAAAATTCACATGTGAGTTGTTTGAAAGTTGAAACATCCTTTTCCCCCATGGAATAACATAATAAATATAGGTTAGAGCTAATTGAAAGAATCCTATCAGCTCATTAGTGATACTCTATAAATTTGTTATGGGTTAAATAGGCTCCCTGGAAAAACCAGAGCTAGACTATTTGAAACAATTATAATAAAGGATGCTACTAATCCTCTTGGATAAAACAGAAGTCAGCAAACTTTCTCTGTTAAAGGCCAGATAGTAAATATTTTAGGCTTTGGGGGCCATATGGTCTCTGTCACAACTCCTCAGATCTACTGTTAAGAGTTCCAAAGCACCAATAGATTATATACAAATGAATGATTGTGGCTCTGTTCCAATAAAACTTTATGGACACTGAAATTTGACTTTTATATAATTTTTAGGTGTTACAAAATATTCTTCTTCTTTTTATTTTATTTTTCTCAATAATTTCAAAATGTGAAAAACATTGCTCACAGGCTATGTCTGACCAGAAACATGATGTTGTCTCTTCTGAACTTTTTCCCTAAAATATTGTACTTCGCTCACCTTTGTCAGCATTTCATCTCTCAGGGATCTGAAAGGTTCTAAAATTTGAAAATTGATTATTTATTAAAAAAAAAGGCCAAAGACCCATGGTCTAGGACAGAGTGTTGATAATTTGGAATTTGATTCAGAAGTCTGGGTACAAGACCACAATTATAACTTAGTAGTAATCTGCTTTGGTGCAAGCCAGTTAAACTCCACAAGCCCAGACTTCTCGTGTTGAAAGTGGGGAATATCTCATACCTCATAGGGTTGCTATAAGGAATAAATGGGACACTGTTTTCCGTGATCACTAATTAAGGGGCACTGTAGAATGGGAGACATGAATACCTCACTCTATGATGGTTTCCAGTATCTGTGCTGTAGGTCCCTGTGTCCGTTTGCTAGGGCTCCCAGAACAAAATACGACAGACTGGGTGGCTTCAACAATAGAAATTTACTCTCTTACAGTTATGGCAACCAGAGGTTCAAAATCAGGCTGTGGCAGTTTAGTTTTTCCTGAAACCTGAGTCTCCTTGGCTTACAGACACCACCTTCTCACTATGTCCTCACATGGCCTTTCCTCTGTGCTGGCATCCCTGGCATTTCTTCCTCCTCTTATGAGGGCACCAGCTCAATGGGATAAGAGCCCCACCCGTGTGATCTCATTTAACCTTAGTTATCCCCTTAAAGGCGCTATCTCCAAATACAGTCACAATGGAGATTAGGGCGTCAGCATATGAATTTTGGGGAGACACAGCTCTGTAACAGTCTATGACAGTCCTATAGTAATGACTAAATCGTCCATAAACCAACATAGGTAACTAAGCTAAATCCCCGTAGGTAAAAGACACAATATAGAGGAGTAGACAATGTGACCGACCATAAGGATGCATTTTAATAGTTCCCTTAATCTCAAAATTCAACATTTGGGTTATTTCAATCTAAGATAAATCTAAATAGAATTATACTGCATTAAATTTTTGTTATACTATTTTTTTGCATTTACTATAGGAAAATATAATGCCAAGGAGTAAAATTAATTTCCTTTATAGAGATTGATTTTTGACCTGAGTAAGGTTAAAACAGCGAAAGCTTTTAACTCTAGGAATAATGAGTATTGCTTCAGGACTTCTGGCTGTTGATGTGGAAAACTTTTGCCAAGGTATCCAATATAGTTTTCCCTAATGCTCTTTACTTCTTTTTACTTTTCTTCTCTGAAGATCAGAATATTTCCTAAATGTTTGTTTTCTATCTATCATGTAGACCTTTTTGTTTGCCTTTAGTTAAAAAAGTCATATGTCAAATATCATTAATGGTATTGCTTTAGGTGGCGTAAAACAAATTGCTTTGGAAATCAACAACCTTGAGGGAATTTACACAGTACTATTTTGATATTCAACAAAAATTTGTTTTTCAAATTTTTAATTTTTTGTTATTTTATTCCTACACACGTGAGCAGGGGAGGTACAGGGGAGAAAGGCAGAGAGAGAATCTTAAGCTGGCTTCAAGCCCAGGGCCAAGAAATCACCACCTTGAGATCTTGACCTGAACCGAAGTCAAGAGTCAGATGTTTAACTGACTGAGCCACCCAAGCTCCCCTCAACAAAAATTTTTAAATCCTGATTATTCTCCACCGCTACTTTTGTGAATTAGTCTTCATATATTTCAGGATAGTTTTGTTTTTCATAAACAGATGCATCTAATGTTAGTTTAATCCATATGTATTTGGTTTTTAGAAAAAGCATGGTGAAATATGTAGAAGTCCTACCCAAAGCATAGACTGACAGGTGTTTAATGGACACACATTTATAATACAAGTCCCTGTTGACAACCATTACTTGAAGAGTCAGTTAGATAGTTAATTTCTAAATTCTCTTAAGCCAAAAAGTGGCAGTTGAGTTAATTTTGTCAATAACGTGTAGATTCATGTTATGGGATGTAGTTTGCTAAGAACTTAGTAGAGGCCATAGAAGTAATTTTAATTGAGATTTTTACAACCATTTGATAACAGTGTTTTGATCACTGTAGTTAGGGCAGGATTCCAACAGTGGCCGTAAAATCTGTGACTAATCCACTGAGTCACCCAGTCCCTGTCATATATTGTTTAATGGCCCATGCTGCCAGGAATTATTATCGCTTTCTAGTGGTAATTTTTAAAGAGAGAAACTTTGTGGACACAAAAGATGAATATAAGATGAAAACTTATGTTTGTAAAGGCAGTTAATAAAACATCTCTTCACTAAGTATATGATAGAGTTTACTCATTTATAATGACTGTTCAGATTCTTAAATTATATACATGAATATAAATATATATTTGTGTATATGTGTATATATGATAGCGATGAATATTCTAACTTTCCTTGGTTAATGTTTGCAGGGCACTTACAGATGCTAGAATAATCTCTAATGTTTTTGCTCAATCTGCTCTGGAGATGGATGAAATAAATAGTTTAAACTAATTAATGTAACACCAGCTGTTACAAGTGCTTGGCAGACGTCTGTGCGTTTTGATGGGCAGGGAGCGGCTGTTGTACTTGACTTTATTTTAGTACAATGTTGATCACAGTGTAAGCTGGAATAAATGACAAGCCAAAAGAAGAAACAGAGGATGAATTTCATGTAATGCGAAATAAAAACCATCTTCTTCTCTAAAAATATATAATTTTTAAAGCTGAGGGATAGAGCGATTGTTGTGCAGGGATTCATCAAGTCATAAGAAAGGTTCTAACCCTTGATGGCTGCTAGGTTAAACATGCCCAATAATTCCATGCTGCCGATAAAAGCTGCTAAGGTATAGGTACGTGATCTTGGACACTGTCCTTGGTTTTTCCAAAGGACCTATTAGAGTTGCAGGTATGCAGTGTCAGCTAGATGTTTCGAGACCCTCTTTCTGCTAATTAAATGCCTTTAGAAAAAAAAATAAGAGAGGTTGTAGTCATCTGGAACAGGTTGGGAAATTATTGTAATTATATTATTTTAGCAAGTGGGAAGGAGGTATTGAGTTTTATTGCTTGGTGATTATGAATGTTATTATTTTTAAGTTTCTGTGGGGTACGGGGCATACTTCTTATATATCTGATTCCTGCATGAATGAAGAAGAAGAAGAAGAAGAAGAAGAAGAAGAAGAAGAAGAAGAAGA
>NW_024412405.1:37070788-37078611 GCF_014898765.1 Herpailurus yagouaroundi
GAAGAAGAAGAAGAAGAAGAAGAAGAAGAAGAAGAAGAAGAAGAAGAAGAAGAAGAAGAATTATTATTATTATTATTATTTTCAGCTCACAAACCCTAAACAGGGATCATCCATTGAAATGACCTCCTTATGAGGAGAGTTTCATTTGTGATCCTACAATGGAGAAAAATGTTTCTGCCCATATGTTTGTAGTTTCCATATACTTAAAGTTTCCATAGCCTCCTAATTTCTGTTTTAAAGTTGGAGGGCAGAATCCCTGTGCTCTGACAGAGAAACAGTGGTTGTTATCTCAGTATGTGCCAGCATTAAGATAACAGTGTCATTGTACAGATTGTTACCCTGTGAATTTGTCTAATAAGTTATTACAACGTGTGCTGAGCAGATGGCAAGTGTGCTCCTGAAAGAACTGATGGATGGGATATGATGTCATCAATGAGATGACAAGGTTCACAAGGTACTTGACCTCCAAGAATAAGTCCTAACTGGTTAGAATTCTAAATGGTGAACTTTGGTGACACGAGCTAAATGGGAAATATGTGCAATTTGTATTTCTTTATGGTGGTGTTTACCCCCTTCACTGAACTCCACATAATGGGATTTTGTCCCTGAAGACCCAGAGATATTGTTGGAGGGTTGCACCCTGTAACCTTCTGAGGATTTCAAATACAAATCCACACATCTAAACCTTAACAAAATCACAGTGAATGTTATTTATGAAGTCAGGTTCAGAGCTTTCCCTCTTTTATATGTATATATGCAGAAAGAACTTAGTTAAGACATCCCATTAATTTTAACATGTTATCACAAAATAGCAAAGTGCTGACTCCGTGAAAATATTCAGTGCATAAAATTAAACTTTTATATTTTCATTAAAATATATTTCTATATATACAAGCCTAAAATAAGCTGTCAGAGATCCTGATGTTGTCTTTATATTTTAATTATGACTTTACTTGCACTTACAGGTGACAAACCTAACACATTAACATTATTATTTCAATATTATCATTTTAAAATTTCAAATGACTCCAGAATCTGTTCTGTATCACCTATCTGATATGATCTCAGCAAATCTATTCTGAACAGAGATCAGAACAAGTATGATTACAGATACAGGGGCTCAGAGGAAACATGGACAGAACATGATAATAGGCTATATGCATTGTGTGAAATTAAAAAAAAAAAAAAAACACCCAACTATTTAGAACTGTTTTGTGGAGAGAAGGTTGACTGATTAAAAGACATGTCCAAGAAGAAGACATTTAAATGTATGAAAGAAAGGACCAAGCAACAAAGCATGAACTCCCTCTTTTGAACATGCTCACATCAGATTTTATGCATTAAGCTGACAAGAATTCTAAGGTCTAACAAAAATAAATTGCCATAAGTACGGTGGTATGCATTGTTGTTTTTGTTCATTTCGAATAACCGAGCTCAGGTTATTAATAATGAAGATGTTTTGAAAAATGAGGCCAGTATCTTTTTATTGAAGGAGATGAAAGAAATATACATATATAACTGTGACTAACATAAAGGATATGCATGTTTCTGTGGCATATTCTGGAAGAGTTGTTAAGTGCTGGGAATAGCAATTTGATTATGAGGTATATTGTCATATCCATATATATCAATGCTATCAGGTGTTAAAGAGAAAACAGAGAGATAGTGTCTTTAGCTCAGAAGTAAATGATGTTATAAAAATAATGGTTTTATCAAATAAATGAATTTACAATGAAATAAATTACCCCATGAAGTTTATTCATTCCGTACCTTTATAAGAATCTGTAGTGGCAGTAGAAGATGCAGAGATGTAGTAATTTATTCCATATTTTTATATAAATTCTAACTGTAAATAAAGTACTGAGGGCTTCTTAATGACTTTAAGTTGACAGCAAAAGTTTAGCCTATAGTTGCAAATGTTATAACAATGAATTAATTTTAGAGCAATTACTATGGTAATACAGATTATAATTTAGATTCAGTCTTATCTCTTTGGATATATCAAAGCCTATATGTTTAAACCAGTTCTAAACTCTAGAAGCTTATACTATCATGTGTTAATATTGCCTGGATGATTAGCATAATTAAACAGTATTCTGTCAATGTATATCAAGTGATCAAAAGAGCTTATGAAATTATTTGATAAATTATTCAAATGGATTTGCTATTTTTAATATAAATGAAATAACAGAACCCATATCTCATACCACATTGACACTCAGTATTGATTATATGGCTAAACCATTTTCAGGGGCTGACTTTACTTAATCTGATCTCTTTTTCTGTCTGAGGCAGATAAAATATTAATACAAGGTAAATGAGTGCTCACTGAACTTGCCATATGGCCCCTGTGGAGGACAGAGGGGCCTGGGCAGCCTATGGACTTGCCATATGGGCCTAGAGGGAAAAGGTAAGTATTACAGAGAGAACAAATCTACCATATGGACTGGGTGGAGCACTTGAGACTCTAAATACTTCCTTATACTGGGGCATTTTCACAAAAGAATAAAAAACACATAAATAATACATTATACAAAAACCCTTGAAAATGGATCAATTGTTTAGATTTAATATGATGCTTTCAAGCAATGTCCAGAGCATATAAATAATCATGGTTTACTTTGAAATGGCAAAGAGGATCATCAATCATTTACCCCTGACATTTTTACATTGCATTTAACATCTGTTCCATAATAGCATGGTACAGTAATATACTTAACATCATATTACACACTGAACCTAAACAAATAAATATAACACTGAATTAGAGTTTCTGAAAGTTTGCCTTGCTTCTACTAATATTTTTGCAAATACTGAATTATCTACCCCTTCCATCACTTGAATTTTTTGTTATTATATACAGCAGATGAAATTAAGCAAATGGCAAAAGCAATTTTCTTGGTACAATCAAACCTCATTAATTTGGTTTCTGCTAATATGGAATTTATGATAATTTAGCTTGAGCTTGATAAAGTTTACCTTTGTACTAGATATAAAGAAAAGATTTGCTAAGCCAATTATTAGTATAAACAAGATTACAATGAGCATGTTTAACCCACTTAAGAGAGCATACTTTTAAAGGATTTTAACACATTAATTGAATGCAAATATATACTGCTAATAACAAATGAGTCCAATTTAGTCTTTGAAACAGGTCTTGTAGTACCTGTATTTGCTAGCAGATGGTTCCAATTACTGTATATACTTCTCAGTCTGTGCATATTTCTTTGCAGCGTTCTATTTCTTATATTTTTGTTGAATTGAAGCCTAGCTAATTCCACTAATCACTATCTCACTTTATTTCCCAAAGCATCTATGTCTCCTTTCGCTTTTTTTCTAGGAAGAATAATCCTTAAAGAGAGAGAGAGAGAGAGGGAGAGAGAGATTACCTTTCTAGATTTTCTTTAAAGGCATAATGATTCTTCTGTGGGTTTCTTTATTTTATTTATCTATTTTGAGAGAGAGAGCACAAACAGGGAAGGGGCAGAGAGAGAAGGAGAAAGAGAATCCCAAGCAGGTGCTGTGCTGTCAGTGCAGAGCCGACATGGGGCTCGATCCCATGAACCGTGAGCTTGACCTGAGCTGAAACCAAGAGTCGGATGCTTAACCAAATGAGCCACCCAAGCACCCATGTTCAACGGATTTTGTATATTAAATTTTTATAAAGCCTCTAAGAAAAAATTCAGAAATACAATTGTTTGTCAATAATTTGACAAATGTGGATACATTGGAAATTGCATTTGAAGTTGTTCTGCACAATTCTCTGTGGCTAATTTACACATGAAAACATTAACATTTATTTATACAGGACTTTTATATCTTTAGGATCGGGTAGCATTTTATTGAGTTTATTTACACTTTTGAATCCAAGAAAAGTGTGTCAGAGAACAAAAGTTTTCAAATCTTTAGGCTATTAGACCAAATATATATGTTTCCTGCCACTTCAGTGGTCTTTGCTCAATCCTCATCAGTGGGCATTGGACTTTTTCTTCTTTGTTTTGGTATTTTTCTCTTCTTCTGTGTTTGCCTCCTATCTCTTTAGAGGGGAACCAGAGATTCTCCCTCTATGCCATTAACCTTTCCCCTTCTTCATAGTGGGTGCTTGTTAATTTGTGTGATAAATTAAACAAAAAAAATCACAGTATTCAAATTCTAAAATTCTTAGGTATGTTATGGAGAAGGCTAAGCAGTAGTCAGGATATTGAAACAAATGGATGGCAAGAAAGTTCTGGCAGGTGGTAGGTGATAAATGAAGGGCTATAAGTGGTAGTGATAGGCAAAAGTGAGGTTCTGGAAAAAATACACACAAACATATACCTAACATACATACATATATACTATATTGGGGCATCTGACCATGGAGAATTGGTTTCTGGGTTGGATTTCCGAAAACAGAAATGCTAAGATGGGAAGGCCAAAGGAAACCAAGATATTGAACATGGAGTCAAGCAAGATACAGGTTCTGGAACAAGATGGGCCTTACTTGTAACATTAGGAATAAATCCTATAGGGAAACAAAGCAGGAATACAATTATTAAAATCAATACCCAAGGCCAGAGCAGATAAGTAAAGACAAATTGAGACTGCATTTTTGTTTGTTTAATATCTTGGCTTGAGGTGCTTTTACTACTCCTTCTACTGATCCTAATGATTGGTTTCAGTGATTGCTCCTGGTTGAATCTCTAGTCAGGAGCTGAATGGCATGTGTATGGAGACAAGGGAAAGAAGAAAAGGTAATTATCACAGTTCTAGATTTGTATCTATAAAGAGGCAGCGTGGTGTGTTACTTTGCTTTTTTCTATTTATTTGTTTCTCGTATTTTTTCTTATTGAGAAAGCAAGTAGAAATTCTTCACTTAACGTCTTGATGAGTAAAAGGAATCTTTGATAAGTAAAACAAATCTTTATTTCAAAGAAAACATCATCAAGTGCTTAAGTTCCCTCCACCGCATACCTTGCTGTATCCTAGAGGGTCTTCTTTCTAATTTTCTTAGTTTGGTTAACGTCAGGCACTTTTTCCTGGGTCTCAATCACACAAACTAAAATTTTCTCTTTGATTTCTACCACTTCTTCATGCCACACTTTAGTTTCTAGGACTTTCTTGCCAGGATCTCTAGACCTGGAGTGCCCAACAAGCTGATAAAAAGGCTTTAAGTAGTCGATTTCTAGATGGGGCCGCCACCACAATACTCCCATTTCTCCCATACTCATGCTCTCATTGCCCACTCACAATTTTCTAGAATTCTCGTTGAAGCAAGGATTAGGACTGGTCATGGGCCTTTCTCGTTGTCCCCTGTCAGTATTATTCCTACAGAGACTTTATGGGATTTGGAACCAGATAAGTTAATGCCATAGGAAAAAACCCTGAATGATGAAATGGCATAAACATGATTTCAAATTCTGTCCATGTCCTTGACTAGCTGTGTGACATTAGGAAAATCACACAATCTGTTTAAGATTCGGTCTTTTTTTGTGTGTGGTGAAAAAGGATAGTACTATGCAAGATTGTTCTGTGAGAATAACATAAAATAATGCATTCAGAGTTCTAATACATGGATAAAATAAGCATTTTACTGCAACATTGTTTATCATACCAAACATTTTGGAACCGGTTGAACACTGCAATAGAAGAATGAATAAATAAAAGATAGCATAGTTGTATGATATAATTTAATACAGCACTTCAAATGAATACAAAGATCTATGGGAACCAACTTAGAGAAATCTCAAAAACACAATAAAAGTTGGAAAAAAGATATTAACAGTATGATGTTATTTATGTAAACTTAAAGTCATGTTAAATATTTCTCATGGTTGCCCACAAATATAGATACATTCAGATCTATATTTCTATGTATTATCTGTAGCTATATGAACTAGAATGAAACACTACAAATTCATCATTTTAGTTTACTCTGAGAAGAATGAATGGAATGGAACTGAGATTAACAAGATGATAGGAGTAGCATCTGTGGAATTGGGTAATTAAGTATTCGTTTTTTGGACATATGAATTTCACGATGTCTCTTAGAGATCCCAGTGGAGATGTGAGTCCAGGGCAGTTCAGGCAAAAGGTCTGAGCTAAAGATATAAATTTTGGCGCCATCAGCATATAGATGGTATTTAAAGGCGTGGGTCTGAATGAGATCATGAGGGAATGCGTACCGCAAAGAGAAGAGGTCAGAAGGTACCCTGTAATATTTTGAGCTTGAAAAGATTAGATGAAAAAGAAAAGCAATAAGGAGACTATGAAGAAGCTGCCATTGAGGTTTGGGGAGAAGATCAGAGAGGGTGGTGACCTGGAAACCAAGTAAAGAAAGTGTTTCAAGAATGAAGGAATAATCAACACATCCAGGACTGCTGATAAGTCAAGTAAGGGGAGGTCTGGGAATTAACTCTCTGGTTTGGTAACATTGACGTCACGGTTGATTTTGAAAAAAAAGAAAAGGAGTTTTATTAGGAAGGGAGGAATATAAAACTGACTAGAGTGAGTTCAAGATTAAGTCATGGGGAGAAGATGAAGTTACAGAATATACATAACGCTTGAAAAGGGATACGAAAACTTGGGACAGTAATTGAAGGAAAGGATGATACCAAGGGAGATTTTCTTTTGTAGAGGATGGAATGTAACACAAAAATGCTTATATGCATTCAGAATTATTCAGTAAAGAGGGGAAGAGTCTAGTAAGAGGACAAAGTTGCAGAAGAGTTCCCAATTATTTAGTAAATGAGACAGAGAAAAGAATGACTTACGATCATTAATTTTTGAAAAGCTTGATATAGAATCCAGATTGAAAAGCATAGAGAAACTATAAGCCAATCCTTCCCCTCAGAATTTGAAACTCCACGTTTAGGATACAGATAAACTCAAATTACCGTCAAGTAATCAAATAACAATGTAATGTTTAGCATATCCCTCTTCAAGTATACATGGCCTGTGTCTGGCCTGCATCTAAAATGATACAAAAAAGTACATGTTATTCTTTTGTTTTTATCTTCTAAGAGAAACTTAAAAAAAGAGTAAGCATCATGAGAGCTCAAGATAGATGAAGCCCAAGATAGATGAAGAGATGGTAAGAAGTCTTGGCTATTTTAAATGAATTCAGGCCATATGAATTATGTTCTAAGATATTTGAAGTAAATTACAGCTGAGTTTTTTGGCCCATAGACAAGAGATAATGGATGAGTAAACAAGCCAATGCAGTTATGATTAAAAAAAAAAAAAAAAAGAATGTTCACAGAACAATGTAAGAAGCCCATTGGTGATGACCCTGAGGAAAATTCTAAAATCATTTCTTAAAAGAATTTCTTAGGGGGTGCCTGGGTGGCTCAGTCGGTTGAGCGTCCCACTTCAGCTCAGGTCATGATCTCGTGGTCTGTGAGTTCAAGCCCCGTGTCGGGCTGTGTGCTGACAGCTCAGAGCCTGGAGCCTGTTTCGGATTCTGTGTCTCCCTCTCTCTCTGACCCTCCCCCTGCTCATGCTCTGTCTCCCTCTCTGTCAAAAATAAATAAACATTAAAAAAATTTTTAATAAAAAAATTTCTTAGAACACAAGATGGAAATTGCTAGGATTGGCATGGGCTCACTGGGCTAACTTTCTTTCAACCTAGTCTCATTTCTTTGCCTACGAGGGCAATGTGAGAATAATGAGATGAAACATTGATAGATAAGAGGGGATTTTTTTTTAATAAATAGGTGGTATAAAAAATATACTATTTTTTTTCTTTTTTTTAATATGAAATTTATTGTCAAATTGGTTTCCATACAACACCTAGTGCTCATCCCAACAGGTGCCCTCCTAAATACCCATCACCCGCCCCCCCC
>NW_024412405.1:37078711-37184897 GCF_014898765.1 Herpailurus yagouaroundi
AAAAAAAAAAAAAAAAAAAAAGAAAAAGAAAAAGAAAAAAGAAAAAATACCTTAACCTTTGAAGGAGCTAATGTAAGTAGAGGCCAATTTTAGAAACTTCACATAAGATTTGAGATAATAAAATATTTTTTTTCCATCTATCCATATATGAAGGTTTTAGCTCTGCATTAGGGCTTTGTATCCTGATTTTTCTTCATTCTGAGCTTGGTTTTTTCTTCCTCCAAGAAGTCCGAGGATGAACTAAATGTCCTTACTTGCTCCAGTTTCCTCTCTTCTTATCTTTGTTAGAGTGTACACCATACCATATTTAATTTGCTATTCATCTATAAATATTTCTAGAAAGACTAACTTCTAATTTGGCTTATTTGCCAACTAAACAATTGGCAAGATAAGTTCATATTTCAGAATTATTCTTGTTTCCTAAAAAGTTTCTGATTAAATTTATGATTATAATAGTTCTGAAAATAATTTTAATAATGAAAGAAATAATTTTCTTGAGATTATCATGATTTTTTTGAGAGAGAAGGCGAGAGAGAGAGAGAGAGACTGTGTGTGTGTGTGTGTGTGTGTGTGTGTGTGCGCTCATGCAGGCATGAGTTGTAGAGGGCAGAGAGACAGGGAGAGAGAGAATCTCAGACTCCACACTGTCAGCAAGGAGACCAATGCAGGGCTTGATCTCGAGAACCGTGAGATCATGACTTGAGCCACAGTCAGATGCTTAACTGACTGAGCCACCCAGTAACCCCCATTATATTTTTTGAATATATTTCTATGCTAGGCACTGTGTTCAAATTTCTGTGGAGAATTTGTATGCGGGCAAATAAAAGGGAATAGATTTAAGAATACATTATAAGTTGGGGCACCTGGGTGGCTCAGTAGGTTGAGCGGCCGACTTCGGCTCAGGTCATGATTTTGCGGTGCGTGGGTTCGAGCCCCGCATCGGGCTCTGTGCTGACAGCTCAGAGCCTGGAGCCTGCTTCAGATTCTGTGTATCCCTCTCTCTCTGACCCTCCCCCGTTCATGCTCTGCCTCTCTGTGTCTCAAAAATAAATAAACGTTAAAAAAAATAAAAAAAAAAAGAATACATTATAAGAGAAACAAGGTATTTGTTTATGATGATTCCAACCAAAAAAAGTGGCTCCAATATAAATTATCCCCCATAACTACTGTCCTGGGTCATCATAGGTGGAGACATATCAGAATCTTGAGTTATGTGTGAGTTTTGAAAATGCATATAAATACACTATTTTTACTTGTTATGGCATTTCTTTAAATTTTCTAATGTAAAATGACATCAAAGGGCAATGTGAGTTTTTCATGTATATCAAAATGTAGGAGATAAACTTGTATGTTTGATTTGTTTATTCAAATGTGAGGCATTTTCTAATATAGTTGAGTATTTTAATTGTTTTCAAATTTCCCATTAGTATTAACTCATTTATGAAATAATGTTTCAATACATATGCTACTTATAATTTGTTCATCTTAAAGTATGTGAGACGAAATAGAAAGTAGTAGTAAAACTTCGAGGTTCTTTCTGAGTTTTTCATTCTTTTGAAATCTTACTATATGGGGGAAAGAATAAGTAACAAAAGATAATTTATTATGTCAAATAAGAAACTTATTTATATTTGCCTAAAGCTTTTGGTGATAGTTTTTAAAGAAGATTAATTGTCTAAATATAGAATAGTTATTGACTGACATACTTACATACCTATATGTTCCTTGTATTTATGTGTGTGTATGTGCATGTAGTCATTTGTATATATATACTTGCATATAATTTAATTTTCTTTGACTTTCCTTCAAATACATTAGATACTATAGGGTCATTTTATCTATAGTAATATAACTTCTCTCAGTCTTTCTTGATTGTTACTAAGAAGAATCTTTAGGGGTGCCTGGGTGGCTCAGTCGGTTAAGAGTCCAACTTCCGCTCAGGTCATGATGTCACAGTTTGTGAGTTTGAGCCCCTCATCGGGCTCTGTGCTGACACCTTGGAGCCTGGAGCCTGCTTTGGATTCTGTCTCCCTGTCTCTCTGCCTCTGCCCACTTGCATGCCTGCGCTCTCTCTCTCTCTCTCTCTCTCTGTCTCTCTCAAAAAGAAACCTTTTTTTTTAAAGAATCTTTAACTAATATATATGTTTACAAATTTGAGAATTCTGAGTAAAATTAATTGCACAGAAATAGCCTGAGAGATTAATTTATTTCATTTTGAAATACTTTTTAAACTTTTATTTATTCACTCTACACATATTTCTCGAGAGCCTAGTAAATGCAAAGCACCATTAGAGGTAGAGGGAACACAATACCATCAATACAGAGAACAATTTTATTCTTAAGGAGCTTGCATTTAATGAGGAAAGATTAACAATAAAGAAATATGTATGAAAATATTAAGTAGCTGTAATGCTAGCATGATTTGAATTGAACATGCCAGGGGAATAGATAGTTAACATGGGCATATGAGGATACAATATAGTTCTACATTCTCACGAGACATACATGATTAGAAAGAAGTCCCATTTCTGTGAGATGATCACCCATGCCCAAAGTGCTCCTGATCATGGTGGGCCATAACCTCATGTCCGGCTTACAGGAGCTCTTGCAATTCCGAGCCTCTTACTTTGACACCTGCATGAGCCAACTCTTCTCATATTCACTGGGTCTCATCCATACCACCCTTCCTCAGATCCCTTAATACAGGTTTCCTTTCCAGCGAAGATTCTTCATCCATGTTCTATCTTCCACCTTGAATGCATAACTTCTTTATGATATTTTTAAAAATCCTCAAAATGAATTTGAAGCATCCATGCTATTAGACATATAGAATATAAAATAGAAGATAACAGGAAATAATTCAGTGGGCCAAAAAATGATTTGTGTTTCTTGTTTTGGAATTTAAAGCAATTTTAACATTTAAAACAGTTTTTTGAATTACATTTAAAAATAGGTGATGAGGGAAAACTTGGGCAAGACGTCTCATTTCTGTATTTAACTTTTGTTTGACTTTTTGTGAGCCAACAGATGTGTTTTTCTTAAATAGAACACATTAGGGGCGCCTGGGTGGCGCAGTCGGTTAAGCGTCCGACTTCGGCCAGGTCACGATCTCGCGGTCCGTGAGTTCGAGCCCCGCGTCGGGCTCTGGGCTGATGGCTCAGAGCCTGGAGCCTGTTTCTGATTCTGTGTCTCCCTCTCTCTCTGCCCCTCCCCCGTTCATGCTCTGTCTCTCTCTGTCCCAAAAAAATAAATAAACGTTAAAAAAAAATTTAAATAGAACACATTAAAAAGCTACTAACAACAATTTTATAAATCTGACAATGTCATCTTTTTTCTTTGCTACAAAGAACAAGTGGTTATAGATTGGAAATCAATGTTTTAAAACTTATATGTAGTAAAGGTCCGGGAATATGCGTTATGTTTTTATGCTCTGAGAGTTGCAAAATAGCAGCTGTGCTGTTCAAGAATCCCCTTCTCGCCAAGGGAAGACTGCTGACTTTGACATAAACATACACTCTTAACTTTTTATATTTCCCTAAATCCTAAAAATTAGTGCTCTCCTTTGCATTTTTATATGACTATGTTAGAAAGCAGTTAGTTTTAAAGGAAGAAGTCGTAAAACCTCAATAGGTAAAAGGGATAAAAAGGTCATTTAGTTTAACCTCCTATCAATTTCTAGGGAAGAGTTTCTATAATATTCTTGACAGGATGCATATCAGCCTTTGCCTAGACCCTCTGTCATGGCATGTTCACCAGTGCCCAGAACAGCCAACATCACTTATGATGTAGGCTCATGAATCAAATCTTAATGCTTTTTACACATCATCAGCAGTTCCCTTTCTGCACTGCATAGCCACAAATATATTTACACAATTTTTTAATTTGAGGTTTTAAAACTTAGATTAAAATATCATAAATAGGGGCACCTGAGTTTCTCAGTCTGTTAAGCGTCTGACTCTTGATTTCGGCTCAGGTCATGATCTTACATTTTGTGGGTTTGAGCCCCGTGTTTTCTGCGCTGACTGCGTGGAGCCTGCTTGGGATTCTGCCTCCCTCTCTCTCTCTCTGCCCCTTTCCCACTTGCTATCTCTCTCTCAAACTGAATAAAAATAAACTTTAAAGAAATGTCGTAAAGAAAATAGAAAAGTTTTTCATGCTGGATTCGCATCTCTAAAAAGGCAACCCAAAGTGCAAACATTTTGTATTACATATCTTCTCCTTCATTCAGACTCAACTAATTTAAAATGTAGACTAACCTCAGCTTAAATTTATCTTTATTAATATGAGAACAAAGAGCTTAGCCCACTAACTAGTGAAGGTCAGTTATATCAGGTATTCAACCAGTTGATGATAAAAATTGTGTCATGTACCATCCTTTGAGGTTACAGCAGTGAACAAGATGGTGAGTTACTTCCCTCACAGTTTTTCATGTTGTACACACTTCAAGAAATAAACCTACAAAGGAAGTTTTTTGGTTATAATTTTCACCGAATTTGATCCTTTGAAATAGTGCTGGTGAAATGTATTAGTTATTAGTTGTTCCATATGGGAGGGAAAACACGAATGGGTTCAAGACAGTGAAGCTGAAGGTGTAGAGCTATGAGGCTGTCGGCTCGGGAGACTTCACTTCCACACGCTGTGCTTCCCATCTCAGGAGATTGTGACAAGGGACGTGAGAAGAAAGTGACCTAGTAAAACACACCTGTGGCCTAGAAAGAGTCATTATTTGTGATCAATTAGCAGACTTACATAAGCTAATTTATCTAGATCAGCAAGTTGATGTCTAGGGCAACATCTCAGTAACCTGGTACCCGATATCTTACCAGAGCCCAGCGGTAGCCAAGAACTCCCTGAACTTCTGGTGTGAGCATGGAGCGCGGTGACGGAGTCAGGGGAGGAGTGGGGCTGGTTCTGGAAACCTAAACAAAGTTCTCATGGTGAAAAGTGAGGCAAGTTCATGGCTAGGGTTATATGGTGAGGAATTTTAGGAGATGCTAAACTGGAACAAGTACAAGAGATTAAACTGTGGCAACTCAAGGTTGAATTGTAGCTGACGAATGGGTAAGGCATGGAACTGGCTCCTTAGAGTGAATTCCTTCAACACTTGTAACTTTTTTAACAATCTTTAAGTAGCCCTTGTTTTTTGTTTTTGTTTTTTTTTTGTTGTTGTTATCTAATGGAATGAATGTGACATTTTAAAAGTGATATTTTCATGGTTAAATATTTCTCACAAAGTATACACTTTTTCAGGATGGTTGACATTTAGTAAAGGTGTAGAATGGGGGAATTTGCAGGAGATACCTGTGTGGGCACCTGAAATTAGGGATGATATTGTCGACTGTACTTGTGGTTGGAGATCTCTAGCTAGTCCCAGGTGGTGAGAATCTGGAATTTCATTGCTAAGGTAAAATATCTTGGACTCAAAAATAAATGATCACTGGGACACCTGGGTGGCTCATTTGGTTGAGCATCTGACTCTTGACTTCAGCTCAGGTCATAATCTCAAGGTTCGTGGGTTTGAGCCCTGCATCAGGCTGTGTGCTGACATTGTGGAGCCTGCTTGGGATTCTCTCACCCTCCCTCTCTCTTTGCCTCTCCCGAGTCATGCTCATGCTCATTCTCTCTCAAAATCAATAAATAAACTTACAAAAGAAATGAATGATTACAAGTCTGACAGTGCAAATCGCCAGTTTGAATGAATCTTGGCTGCTTAAGATGAATACTGGCTAGGTTTTAAGGAGTGAGTCAACCCTTGATTAAGAAGGAATGACATAGAAGTGTCTAAGTTTTCTTTCTAGTCTGAGATAAAATAAGTATAAAATTATTACCTTTTTTGGAATGTATGTTTGTTATACTTGAACACATATACCAATGCATTTAAAAAAATCTTATAGATAATTTACATTTTACTCCTTGTATGTTTAAGGGTTCTGGAGCAGGGCTACTTAGGTTTGAATTTGGCTCCTCTCTTTACTAGCCGAGTTATCTTGGCAAGTTAATTAACTTATGTTTACCTCTATCTACTCATGTGTAAAATGAGTAGAACACTAGTAACAATCTACCAGAATTATTGAGAGGATTAAATTAGTTAATGCATGCAAAGTGCTTAGAACATTGCTTTGCACACACAGAAAGCACTCAGTATATGCTAGTTATTTTGATGGTAATGCTGATGATCATCATACCAATGCCTCTGAATTTTGAAAGAAAAATGAGTTAATAGAATTTTTACTGCATAGCATTATTTTTATGTTAAAATCCTTTTATTATAGAAAATTTCAAACAAGCATAAAATTAGCATAGAGTAACAAACCCCTCATATGCCTACCCATTATTTGGCTTTAAAAATGATCATTGCAAGCCCCAACTGATATTATAAATTCCCCCACCCAATTCCTTCTCTCCCTCAGATAATTTTGAACTCAATCCCCAACATATTTTACTTAATCTGTAAATATATATATATTTTAAATTTCCCGTGTATATATCTTAACAATAAGGGCTCTTGTCTTTAAATCACAATCACATTATTATCGCTCCTAAAATTCCTTAATAGTTATTAAATATCCCGCTATGCTTCAGTTGTCTTAAGTGTATGTATATTTGTGGTATGTATGTATACCGTTGGAAGCATTCAGAATATTTTTCCCAGTATTTCCTCTAAATTGATACTATAACTTTTTTAAAAAAAAATTTTTTTAACGTTTATTTATTTTTTTGGGACAGAGAGAGACAGAGCATGAACGGGCGAGGGGCAGAGAGAGAGGGAGACACAGAATCGGAAACAGGCTCCAGGCTCTGAGCCATCAGCCCAGAGCCTGACGCGGGGCTCGAACTCCCGGACCGCGAGATCGTGACCTGGCTGAAGTCGGACGCTTAACCGACTGCGCCACCCAGGCGCCCCGATACTATAACTTTTAATGAAGAAAGAAATGAGAATTTGCAAACTTGGGCTTGAAGAACTTTGGGTCAATCACTTATCGGACTTACTCTGTTTGAAAAATGAAAATTTACACCAAATGATTTCCAAAGATTTCTCCCACTTCTTGTAATTCCATGATAGTTTTAGTCTAACACCTATGTGCAAATCCAATTTTAAATAATCCATAATACCAGAGCTACTTTACATTTCAGGGGGATAAGCTGGGAACTGTTCTGTTTTATTTACTTAGCAAAAGATTCATTTTCAGCTTGGAGACTCATAAATGAACCCGAACTGTGCAGAGGTGACAAGAAGAAACCAGGGTATCAAACTATAGTGCTCTGTGAGGGAGCCCAGTGTTCTCGTCTTTTTCTCTTTACTTCTAAAGTAATATTAATTTTGAAAAGGCCTTGAATTGATGTGACAACTCCTCCCTCCCACCCCCCTGAAAATTCTCAAAGCACATTTCAGAAACTCATTTTTGGCAGATGTAAATTTAAGTAAATTGGCCAAGGTCACAGCACAATAAGGGCAGAGTTATCAAGGGAATGCAGTTTCCTGCTTTTTCCACCATCCATGAAATTAGAGTAACTCCACCCCTTAAAATGAAAGGGTCTACTTTTTTTTTTTCTTTCTGAAATTATAAACCATGATTTGGAAATGTTTTTTTACCTTTAACTCGGACTCTCAAAAGTGGTCTTTTAGGATTATGAAATATTTGTGCATTATTTCAACTGCTGTGACTGTGTATATCACCACCAGTACGATTTGCTGTAAAAGGAGAGTGCTTTTTTGTTTGTTTGTTTGACCCGAACCATCAGATTTTCTCTTCATACACTGCGACATGATGAAGCAGCTATCTGTGGGAACAAAACTAGCTCACTTTCTATGGGCAAGCACAGCCCTTAAAGTAGATTATTAAAGTACACAGAAATAGAAAATTAGATCAGAAGTGATGTTTTAGTGTGAGGTCTTCTCTGGGCCTTATAAAATGAGAAAGAACTAACCTCGTTCTATTTCTGAGTCCTGAAAAAAGCCTCATAGCAGGCATATCACCTTTAATTAGGTTTCTGCTTTTGGGAAGCATTTTACCAGCCCCCTTTCATTTATTTTTAATGATGTTATCACTAACAGGCAAACAGTCCCTTAATAAAACAAAAACAGTTTCTATATAAAGCCTGGTGTACATGTCCTGAGTCAGTCATCTAAAAACAAACGCTATGATTGTTTCCGTTGTGCTCTTAGAACCCTTAATGGCCCTACTGTGCAGATATGCAAAACATCAACCGAGGAAAATAACCGTGTGTGTTATGCAGCTTTCAATAAATGTTTTCCCATATTCACTTGCAGTATCAGCAGTGAGGTTAAACCTACAGGGTCACGGAAGAGACAGAAAGGTCAATGAAGTGGATCTTTTCAGCATAGCTGTGCCAGCTCTTTCATAAACACTAGGACTTATGTCTTTTACAAACAAGCAGGGGTAAAAGCCACCCGAAGTGTTTAAAAGGTAAATGTGTGTGTGTGTGTGTGTGTGTGTGTGTGTGTGCGCGCGCGCGCGCCCACGAGCACACGCGCATGCCAAGAAATCCCAAGCTGTGAGGCTGTGGCAGGAAGAAAAAATGTACACACAGATATCAGAGTGTGTAGTTTCATTGTCTCAGGTGTGAAAGACGGTGAGGAGTTTGCCGTCAAGTCTCCGTCTGGAATTATTAATCTATAGCTTGATTTAAAGTTTCCTTCATACATAGATTTTTGAAATATAAATGTAGAATAGCCAGAAATTAAAGACTGTATTTTAAGCATAATGGTAGAAAATAGGGTTTCCCTTTAAAAATAAAAATTTCTTCAGGACCCTCAGGATGCCGGTTTTCCTTGAACAGTCAACCTGCATGGTTTCCTTATAGAACCACTTGCTCTCCTCCTGTTTAATTCTTTCCCAATATTCAGTGCTCGTTTCTAATATACCTTGCCATGAAGATTTTATTTTCTTCACCCTTTCTGTACTTGTATCATGTAAATATTATCTCTCCTCTTTCTTAATAACCACTGGGTGCCATTTGAGTCAATCCTTTGGCACCATAACCTTATTGAGATTATAATTGCATGCATTTTTAAAATCTTCTTTCTACAGCTTCCTCCTCACGCAAGATAATGTCTATGAAGTTGTCTTGTAATCAATAGAGTGGTTTTCCAATAGAAGGTATTTTTAGTTTTACTATCATGGGTGTGATATAACCTCAGGGTGTGCAAGAGACTTACATCCTTCTCATTTCTGCACTTTTTACTGCTCCAGCTTTACCCTCAACTCCTCTCATTCACATATTCCTTCGATAGATATTAATAAGGGCTTACTCTGTGTTAGGGAGCTGAGATTCTATGTTCTATTTTTACCTTTAAGGAGTGATCCCTGATTTCCATCAGCATCTCAAAGGTAAACTACACAAGAGGTAAGAACCACTGATACAGGTGATAATTGCATATATGTGCAATACATAGTTTAAAGTACATCAGATTAGGCAGAACTGTGAGTTTGGTGTATATTTTAGCGCACCTCCAGCATGCTGCCAAACACGCACTTACAATGATGTCCTTTCCATATTAAATCCTTCCCCTCATTCACCCAAACTCAAAATCCAGATACTGTTCCAAGGAAACTCCTAAGTGTTTTTATGTTTCTGACAGTTGATTTCTCCAGAATCTGTACTGTTTTCTTTCTGTGTAAGTCACCTTACCCATTTCCTCTAGGTCCTGCTGCCAGAAGAGAAGTTGATAAACTAGTTCGTATCCTTTTGCCCTTTCTCAAGTTATTTCTATCATAGTTAATTTTAACTGTTCGCTGAACTAATTCAGGGTTAGTTTGTCTAAGGCAACCAAAATAACATATAGTAAGAATTTTATTATCAACGTAATACTTCATCATCACGAGCCTCATTCGAGAGAAATAGTAGAGAAGTCTCGTGCTTATGGTACAAGAGCAAGATTCTCTCCATGGCACATTGAAGCCAAGTTTACCAATGGGAATGTATAATACATTTAGTGATTTGTTAATTATTGAGAGTTTATTGTTAGCATTTTATATTTTACAAAGCACTTTCATATACATAATCTACTTGGATTTAAACTATAATCCTTTGAGTTTGTAATCATCTTTTTAGTAAATAAATGAATCTCATAGAATATAAGAGATGGATTTTTTTCTCCACTATTTGCTAATACTTGCTAGAGCCAGGGCTTGAACTCACACTTTCTGAATCTAGCCTGGTTTGCTCTTCATTTTACCATAGCTGCATCCAGATTTTGAGAAATGGGCTTAAAATTAAATACGGGAAAATAGCTTTACTCTGTCATACCCCTGGATATTTTATAAGACTTGAAATAGATACATGAAAGTCATGCAAATAAAATTTGATGTGATATTTTGTAATCTGTTATTTTATGAGAAGATGAAAATAGAAAGAAAAAAGTTTACATGACCATTTCTAATTGAAGATTGCACTTTGGATCACAGTATTCTACTTTATTATTAGTTTCCATTGCCAAATTAAACCAAGAGTCCTACAGTAAGAGTGAACTAGGATTGAGGATATGATTGAACTCAACTTAAAAGACTGTGTCTGATGCCTGAATATAAGTTTCAAATAAATCTTTTAAATACCAACCCTTGGTATTTTAGATTATTCATGCCTGTACTCCAGTTGAATGATGTGGCCGATGAGTTTAAAAAAACCACCAATAAGTGTAATTTCCTATATAACTGTGATAGAAATGTAACAAAAAGGGGCAAAGAAACATTCATATTTTGATAAATAAATATTCATAGAGATTATCATATTTTCTAGAATTTTTGTCAACATTTTTTTCACTTTTCCAGTATAAAAATATAATATTTTCATACAAAATCCCAGATCACTTGTAAACATTAAATAGAGAGACTTTTCTATTTTAATAGTGTTGCTATCTACTTACATCAAGATGAATAAATGTAAATTCCCTTGGAACGTATGGTTTTCTAAAAGTGAATATTTTTGTACTTGGAATTTATGATGTAATAAAAGACATCAGATACAAAAAGACACACACACACACACACACACACACACACACACACACAAGAACTTGAAAGAGAATATATAATTCAAACCCAAAGGGATTAGTTATGAAAATAACAACTGAGTAGATTTTATTAACAGGAAAGAAAACATTTTAAAAGTAGAGGCCCATTATTTTTTTAAACAACATTGTTCCTTAGGATATCCTGCTAAATTGTTACGTGTGATAAGATTGGATGGAAAAAAAAGCTGTCTTACAGAGGCATCAATCTTACTGATAGTCATTTATTGATATGTGACTTAAAATACAAGGAAAATCATGAGATGATATGATGAGCAGAATGAAATACCATTTTTTTCATACTTCATTGATTTTGGATTTATAAACGTTTTCTTATCTTCCATCTCTGCATTCTATTTATCTTGTCCATTATATCCTAGTTTATCCTAATTGATTGTATGTTGTTATAACTGTCATTATACTTATTATATAATTATTAAAATGTTAATCAGTATTTTTCTGGTTAACAGATGAAATCATTTATGACATTGTATTATGTGCAGTTCTATTTTCCTTTAGAAAACCACCGTGGTTCCCTGCAACTGAATTAAAATACAAGAAAGTTATAAATCACTCTTTTTTAGGAATTTAAAAATAACAAGAACTCCTTTGAGAACTGGCATAACTACTGGTCCCCTATGGATATGGAGTACTTAAAAAATTGTACCCTAGTTAGTGTGGCTTTCAAAAGTGCTTACTTTATTCTTAGGAGGACATACCCTTCCCTGCATCTAATTTTCCATCCCAGGTGTACGGAGTGCCTATCTTATAAATGGTTGAACTTTTTCTAATTCGATAAAATGAAACCAGAAAATTTAAGAATCCTTGTAAAATGGAGTTTGTAAACCTATATAATCAATAACTTGCTTTATTTTGTGTTTATGTGATTCAATTCTTTTTCAGTCAATATAGGTGAAATCTCCGGTAAATATGGGTGAAATGTCCACTCAACTATTTTTTTTAATTTTTTAATATTTATTTGAGACAGAGAGAGACAGAGAATGAATGGGGGAGGGCAGGGAGAGAGAAAGACAGAATCCAAAGCAGGCTCCATGCTCTGAGCTGTCAGCCCGATCCGGGGCTCGAACTCATGAACTGTGAGATCACGACCTGAGCTGAAGTCCGACGCTTAACCGACTGAGCCACCCAGGTGCCCCATCCACTCAACTAATTTTTAAGAATTTTTATAAGAGAAAATAGAGAATGTGAAATTTTACATTTGCGTGACACTAGAGTTTGTCTCATTCAATATATATATAGGTTAAAATATATTAATATGTATTATATATATATTAATTTGAGAAAATCGAAGCCGAAGAAGTTGTTACATGTCCAAAGTGGTTGATATGCCTTGGACACTAAGTCATTTTCTGTACATAATCCAAAGTATTCAAAATGTGAGGTCCTGTTCTAGTTATCAATAGCCGTGTAACAAATTGTACCAACAATTAGTGGCTTAAACCATCACACATTTAAAATATCAGTTTCTGTGGATCAGGATTTGGATGCAACTTAGCTAGGTGCTTCTGGTTTAAGGTCTCTCATGAGGTTTCAGCTCTGCTGTCAGCTTGTGTTATAGCCTCATGTAAAGGTTCAACCGGGCAGGGGGAATCTGCTTTCAAGCCAACTCACATGGTTTCTGGCAGGCCTCAGTTCCTTGTCATGTGTACCTCCACAGGGTTGTCTCATGACAGGACAGCTGGTTTTTCCCAGGGCAAGAAATGTAAGAGAAAGAGAGAGAGGAAAATGGAAACTATAAATTGTTATAACCGAATCTTGGAAGTGACAGACTAACACATTTGTTTTTCTCTGTTTGTTAGATATGACTCAGATTAAGGGGGAAGGTTCTAGAAAGGATGTGAATAACAGGAGGGAGGAATCATCAGAGGCCATCTTAGTGGCTAGTATATAACCACAAACCCAGAGAAAATATTCCCCAAGTATTTGTCAAGTACATTATAAGATGTGTTAATTATTTAACTCTTTACAGTAAAATATCCTACAAATAATGAAATCGGGATAGAAACTCTTGATTAAACAATAGTATTCTCTGTGTGTTATTCTTGCTGATTTTATACTTACTGTAGTCAGGTAAGAGTGTGTCCTTATACTTATGAAATGTGCATTGACGTTTTAGGATTAAAAGGGAAGATGGTTGAAACATATGTAAACATACACACAGAAGAAGAGAGGGAGAGAGCAGAGAAATAATTTCAAAGTAAACATGGCAAAATGCAAACAATTGGTGAATTTGAGTAAGGAGTTGATTCATTTTCTAGGGCTGATTTAACAAATTGCCACAATCTTGACGGCTTAAAACAACAAAAATTAATTTTCTTTCTGGAGTTCTGGAAGACAGAGGTCTAAAATCAAAGTATTCGCAGGCATAGTCTCCACCCCGCGCAAGAGACTATAAAGGAGAATCCATTCCTTACTTCTTGTAGCTTTTGGTGTCTGTCAGCGTCATGCATTTACTATGGCTGGGAAATTCTGATCTCCATCTCCCTCTCCACTCTGCCTCTTCCTCTTGACTGTGGATCTCTTCTGTCTCTCTCAAGTCTCCCTCTGCTTTTCTCTTATAATGACACTTGTCATTGGATTCGGCATCCATCCTAAACCCAGATGATGTCCTCACTTCAAGATGTTTAACTTAATCACATCTGTAAAAATCCTCTTTCCAAGCAAGCTACCATTCAGAGGTTCCGGGGATTAGGCATGGATATATATTTTAGGGGACTATCATGCAACCCACCCCAGGAGTATATAGGAATTCTTTGTCCAATTCTTGTAACCCTTCATAAGTTTAAAATTATTTGAAAGCAAAATATTCAAGAACAGAAGACAGACTACATTGTCAAATGTTGTGATAATCCAAAGAGCATGCAATCTGACAAACTTTCTTTTACAAACAAAACTTAAAAGAAGTATGTGCAGATATATCAATTTGGAATAAGGTGTTTTGTGAATTTGTGCTTCATCATTGTTCACTGTTTGAAGTCAGTGGAGATTAGGTAATGTTAAAACTCTTTTCCATGTTGTCTGGACTCTCAAACATTTGCTTTAATCTTCTTAGAGCATTTAGGATATCAAAGGTCATTTTTATTTCAAAAGGAAGGACTATATTCCCAATTTTACCATCTTTGTAAGGAGACTAAATGAGACTTTCTATGATGTTAATTGCCACAAGATGACAACTTTTTAGTAGGGTCTTGAAGCCCAAAGGAATATTTTTGTTTTGTATGTTTGATCTTTGATCAGTGTGTCTTCTTTTCAAAAATATATATTGATCTTAAGAATCACCCTTTATTTTCATTTCTTTAGTTGTCACTGTGCTCTAAATTTTACTGTTTCTTAGCTTCATATTGAGAGTGGCCTTATGTAATATCTCTCCTATATAAAATGACTAATGAATGAACCCAATCATGCAAGTCTATACCAAATGATAGTTGAAACCGTGAGGACCAAGATGAGCATGAGGATTCCACTGAAGCAACTGCAGAAAAACAGATCACACACACACACACACACACACACACACACCAATTTGAATCCTATATTGGGAAAAATAGAGTAGCTAATGAAATAATGTTGGGGGACAAAATATTTCACCACCTATAGGAATTGGCTACTAACAATTGGGATCAGTCACTCCAGGCCAGGTTAAGCTACTTGAGGTTTGTAGATTGTGTTTTTAAGCCTTCTGTCCTCAGTATCTAGCACATTGTTTATGTTAAGTAAATATTAGCTATGTAAATATGTGTGTCATGAGTGATTTTATTAATTAATTTGCACAACAGCCAAACATAGTCAAGCATAAATGTATTGAAGTTACATCAAATAGTCATGGGAATGACGGAACTTATACTCAAATGTGTGTGTGTATGTATGTGTGTGTGTGTGTGTACATTCATATGGTGCTTTTTTCTTAGACGATCTTTAAAGAATTGTGGAATCAGTCTCTAAAGCTGAAAGCAAATTCAGGTGGTCATCTGGTTCTATGCCTCTCTTCAAGAGACAAGCAATTATTATCCCCATGATCTATTAAGCCACATTTTCTTTAGCATGTGACAGCAAAGGTGATGCTGATCGAAAAATATTGCTCTCCATTCTTAAACAATTTCACATGCACATAGATGTTTAACAAGCGCCTTTTTGGAGCTATTATGAGAAAACACTAGCAGCCTTGGTCTGGAGGAGTAATTTATGACAGCTAGGTAAAGGGTGTCCAAGATCATCTTGATCACATTAGCCATGCAGTAGCCCTACCCCTGCACGGCAGTCTTTCTTCAACCCCCAGTGACAAGATTGATAAAAAAAAAAATAATAATAATAACAACACAGAGAGTCCTACTTTAGCTGCTTAACTCCCGTTTCTTCTAGAACCTGCGGCCTCAGATCGCCTGTCAGTAAGTCAACAGAGAAGGGAGTGAAAGGAGAAACCGCAGAGGGAGTGAGTGTAGTGTGAGAAGAGAGGCAGTTAATAGAAAGAAAGCCTGTGTCCGATACTCTCCTCCCCAACTTCTCTTCCCTTTTGGCCTGTTAACTAAAAATGTGGAAAGGTGACGGAGATGAACTTAACTTGTTCTGACATTAGTTAGAAACAGAGAGGTGCCTACTTCCATATTTCTGCCCCAGAGAGAGGTAATTGGAAAACGTGTTGTGTGGTTAGGTGTTGTAATGAAAAATAAAGGAATGATCGAGAACAGTGGAATCAAATTATAAGCATAAAGGCAAGTGTGCTGAAGTTTTTAGCCACTTGCAAAATTGAGAGATCCTATCAGGACTGTGCAAATACATTGCTCTGATTAATTTTCCTGGGGTGAAATATGAAAATATTTATAAAATTGAGAATCCTGCCATGAATAAAATTTTCTCTGTGATATAATAAACTAAAATAAGCCATAACGTTGGTGTCTGAAATGAAACTGTAAAAAAATGTTTAAATAATAAAGAGCTGAATGAAAAGATTTCACCGTGAGAGTAAAAGGAATCCATATCGAGACATTACTCTGAGTTGCTTAAAATTTTGAAGAATATTCAATAAATAAAGTAAAGATTAATTTATCTTAGAGGGTTTTATATTTGATTTTCTAAATATTGTTATGGACGTTGTGCTTCATTATCCTTTCTTTAGACTCCTTTTTCATGTATAAAGGGCTAGTTTTTCAATCAGAAGGTAAAAAGTGTTCAGGGTCAATAGAATTAGACCTTTAGTTTTAATGATACTGAATAATTCGTTTATAATTTAGGAATATATTTGATTCCGGTTTTTCTTTTTAGTCGTAAAATGACAAATTTTAATTGTACATCTTTTTGTAGATTCCTTAAGAATATATTTGAACAGATCATTGATATAAAGGAAGGGTTAATTGAGCAACACACATACTAATATACAAAGCATTTCTTTTATATGAAGCTCTAGAAATATTCTATTGTCAATCCAAACAGAACAAACTAAAATGAGATAATTGGGAAGGTGCCCATAAAGTCAGCCTGAGTATATTATCACAACTATATGTGAGATAATATTTGTTTTAAAAAGATTCTATGGCACTGTAAACTCAGTCTCATTAGAGACTGCATTTAAAAGGCTTATAAAGTTACTCATTAATGTTATCTTGTTGTATCTCCACAGCTTTTTCATTAAAGAAAATTCAGCAGAAAGCATTTTCTCCTGATAGCAGGAACCAATTTGCAATAAATGTTCTGGAAACCACTAGGGAAGCCATTACTGAGGTCTAATAAAAACAGACAAGCGTAACTTGTTCTATATTTTTGTTTCAATCACATACAGATGAGACCCCGCTTTCCACACCAACCGCAAGAGACAGCCTTGACAAACTTTCTCTAACTGGGCATGGACAACCACTACCTCCAGGTTTTCCGCCTCCTTTTCTGTTTCCTGATGGATTGTCTTCCATAGAGACCCTGCTGACTAACATACAGGTAGGCCTTTTGGTAACCTGGAAGAAAGCAACAGGGAAGACTCAGCTGTGAATTTTTCCCAAATTCATACTATTCCAGCTTAAGCCACTCAGGAGATTGACTGAATCATGACATTGAACTTTTTCCAGCTGTTGGAGATTTTAAACTTGCTACACTAATCAAACTGGTTTAGAAATATGTATACGCAGACTTAATAAAAGCTTCAGTGAAAATGACCTGGGCATTTGAAAAGTCATTCTGCCTCAATGCTCTCCTTATTGCCAACTGATGGGAGGAATCTAACTGTTTAAGTTTGTCTGATTTACTAAACGACGGCACACCAGTTCTAATAAATATTTAGTTATTTTTAAACTGTTGGCCTTCCAGTGAGGAAATGATATGTTTAGTCACTTAAAATATGTCTAATATAAAAGAATCCAAAAAATCCCTTCTTTCATAAATAAATTTGTTTCAGTTAATAGGGTTTCTTCAAAGAACAGACTTCAAAAAGCTATACAAAACTTTGCACGGATTTCCTATGTAGTCCCCAGGATGTATATTTTACGTACAGTACATTATGAATCAAAAATACTTACAGTTAACAATAACATAGAGCATGGAGCCAAAATAATAAGAGTGTTTGGGATACAAGAAAGCATAATTTTCTTGCCCACACATGAAGCGATCATGTGGACCCCAGATGGAGATTTTTGCCCTTTATTTCTCCATATTTGGAGTAGCTAATAGTAAGAATGTGCTTGAAGATACTGTGCTGTTACTTTTGTTGTGTTTTCTTTTTTAAATTTTTTATGCTAGTACTTGATTCTTAGTGATATTTTTCTGTACACATTTCCTACCATATTAAACTTTCTCCCAGTAGAAATGTAATTAATTTTATTTACCTCTCCAAGGACATAACAGAAGGCCTTTAATGTAACATATCTTCTCATCTATTAATGTGGCATTTTTAATACTAATGTAATTAGAGTCTCCAGAACTGTATTCAACTTTAGGTTTTATATCTCAGTAATTGAAATAAATCATCAATCTAGCCTAAACTTAATCAAGGCCAAATAATTGATTATATTTTTAAATAAACATAAGATTTTTTTTCTAAATTTGACCCATATTATTGTTTTTTTTAAAGAGGTGGAGTTTTTAATGAATTTTTCTTTTGTTAAATTAAATGATTTCAGAAAATATCCCTCAACATTTCTGAATTTGCACTCTGAAAATAAGGGAATAATTAATTTTGTTATGTTTACAACTCCATATGAAGCAAAGAAAAAGCTAAGGGTTTACTTAAAATTCTCCATCCAGTTATATGTATCTTCATTAACTAAAATGTGTTTAAGGAGCAAAGTGGTCATTTAATTTCAGTTTCAGCAGAGAAAATATTTCTGGGTATCATCAGTATAAACCAGCTTGCTCATCTCAAGAATGGGTTCACGCATGGACTCTTGCATTGTGTGTGAATACCAAATCTCTAAGTCACATACTGCTGGCTTGGGAATATTTATCCACCTATCCCACACCAGGTTTTCCAGACTAGAAATGTATCTGCATCACCTCAAACTGTAATTATTTCTTCAAAAAAAGAAGAATGAAGAGAAAACCCCATTTTTAAAATGTACAGATTTTAGACATATATGTTATTGAAGGTATCTCTAGATTTAAAATACTCTCTTTCTGACCTTCCAGTCAGCCTTGAGGACATATTTTAGCAAGAGTTGATGGTGGGACAATAGTCAAGGCAAGCTAAATTGTTTATCGTTAGTCCCCAGTCATGGGGATCTGGGTCTGTCAAAGTTAGAACACCTACAGTAAGAATATTTTGTTGAAAATAAATTATACTTGTCCACTTCAGTGCATTCACATATATGTACATAAGGTAAAATAAAAATTAAAAATATTACTGAGTTCCATGCATAGGAATACACACACATACGCAATATATATATATACACACACACACACACACATACATATATAAACACATGTACACATGCATATACACACATATATACTGGATTTATGTTCAATAATGGTTTCACATCATTTTGCAAAAGGTTGTGAATGCTAGTTCCTTTATTATTGCCACATTTATTGAGTTATAGTAATATCCTAGGAATGGTATAGAATGTTTAAGCAGTCATGACCCTGGCTTATTGGGCATACAGTATAAATGTGTTTGCTGTCCAAATTCTAATTTGGGTAATTACATTCTGCCTACCTCAATTTCCTCTGCAATTTCAATTATATATAATGGGGTTCTGTGCTTTCTATTTCAAAATGGTAACATACTTTTTGTGTGGTAAGTTTAAAGCTCCATATTTCTTTTGGAGATATTTTATCAGGATGGCAATGGAAAAAATTGAGTTAAAAATGTTTACATGTTTCAAATCATACAATCCCATGTGTGAAATTAAAGCTTTATTATGTATATTTACATTTTAATTAAACTTAAGACATTGGGTTGTATTTAAATTTAATGTATAGAAGTCTATTTTTCTTACGATTAATGACCAAAAGCCCTTCAAAATAATGTGTTTAAGATTTTGTTTTCTAATATTAAATAATTTCATAACATGATATTCTATATTTGATAAATCTCAATTTTCAGATTTGTAATGGTTAGTACAGATGTCCATTACATGACATATCCAAATTGAATTTTCATAAATGTTTTTTCTTTTTTGCTTTAAAAGAGGACCTGTAGAAAAATACTATACACTAGTATTTTTAAATGTACTCTATATACTAAATATGTATATCTTCCATAAAGGATAGTAATTTCACATGAGTGGTACGGATTCATTCCAGATTTTGCTTTTATAAAAAATTATTTTATGTGGATTTTGTCTTTCTCTATGTGATAATCTTTTATTATGGCTTCCTTATTCAAACATGTCCATGGAGAACTCCCTGTGAGAATTTAAGTGAGGAAATAGAATTTTAGTGTCAATTTACTGAATGTGACACCTTCGAATGTGGGCTACCCAATTAACACACTTAAAGGAGAATTTTACTCATTATTCTCAATCCAAGCTTTCATGCTGTAAAGCATAGCTACAACCTATTTGTACAGAGGATTGGGAACAAATAATTTACATTGTTTATCTTATTATAAGAATAACTTAAGATGACTTACAAATATTAAAATAAGAATAGGTAAATTAAAAACAAAGGTAAAATAAGGTAGAGAATATGATATTTAGTTAGGGGAAAGGATAGCATTGAAGATAGATGCCTTAAGGCAATATGTGGTAGGAGTTTGGTTCACTATGATTTGCCTATATGGAGGAATTAATATAAACAAAGAAGAGCTAAAGGGTTGTTAAAACCACAATAAATGGCAGTCCCAGATTGCATCACTATGGCCTAATAAATAAAATAATCCAACTATGGTACTTAAAAAGTATTCTCTAATTTGTGTTTGACAAAAGAAGAGGAAGAAGAATCTGACTTACTACTAAGGCCAAAACACTGATAATGTATCTTCTAGTCTTTACATTTCAGTGCCACAGCCAATCCTATTATATTTTATACATTTTAAAAAGTTAATAGTTTTTATTTGCATTTTAATATGTCATTTTAATTATAACAGATAAAAATAATTAGGAGGAAACTTTCAAAAAGATACACAAAATAGGACATTGGCTTCAAAACATGGGTAGACTAAGATCAGATATATTGGTGTTACATTATATCTTTTTATGTTTAATTATGTTTATAGAAGTTTTCTTTTTGTTCTCATTACCAATTCGTGGAGAGAGCTCATTAAAACAAAACAAACAAACAAACAAAAAAACAGTGAAATATATCCAGTATTCTAAGCACAGTTTACTGTGCTCAAGAGAATAGCATTATCTCTTAAAGGTCTGGACTATATACTGTACTTACTAATTTATATTGTGTACCACCACCTCAATAATAATAATGATACTAGTAAAAACTAACAGTTATTGAACAATCTTAATGTGTCATTATATAGAAAAAAAATACTCCTGTGTTTGTCTTCTGCTCTCAATATCCTACTACAACATCACGTCACCTCCGACACTTGCTCACCAAAAGTCGGATAGTTTTTTCCACATCAAGCAATTTTGTAGCACTGGCTGGAGACCCTACAATTTAACTCAATTATCTACCTGGGATATAGCATCACATCTCACAGGTTAAGAGTTCAGTTCCACAAGATTGCCCCCTCCCCAAATGCCAGATGAAAATTACAAGCCCAGGTTATATCCCATGCTACTGACCAAGCAGCTACGATCAGAGGTTCCCATCACCCCCATCTTGGTTTCAATTAATTAGCTAGAGCGGTTCACAGATCTCAGGAAAACATCTTCCTTACTAGATTACCAGTTTGCTATCAAGGGACATAACTCAGGTACAGTCAGATGGAAGACCATAAATAAGCATGGTATGTGGGAAGGGGTGCCGAGCTCTCATGCCTTCTCTGAGCACACCACCTCCCCAGTACCTCCAGATGTTGACCAACCTAGAAGCTCTTTGAGCACTTTTTGAACTCTTTTGAGTTTTCATAGAGTTTCCATTATATTGGTGTGATTGATTAAATCACCCACATTCTCGATTAATTCAACTTATAGCCCTTCTGTCCTCCCACAGATCAGGGGGGTGTGGCTGAAAGTTCCATCCCTCTAATCACAGAGTTAGTTCCCCTGTCAACCAGCCTAAATCCTTAGGGCTTTCCAAAAGTCACCTGGTTAAAATGAACTCTGGTGTAGTTGAGCAGGGCTTATTGTGAATAACAAAACACACCCTTTTCACCTTTTTGCTCTTTTCACTTAGGAAATTCCACCCATTGTAGGACCTCTGTGCCAGGATTGAGATGAAGACCAAATATATCTTTCTTACTATAAATCACCATGTCCACAGTTCATCACTATGCGAACTCTATATGATATTACATTGAATCATCTTTATAATCCCACACAGTGGATCTCATTATTAGCTCCATGTTACAGATGAGTAAATGGAGGCAGACAAGTTTTTTGATCAAGGCCATACAATAGTGATGGAGTCTGGATTTAAACATAGGTAGGATAATAACAGAGCCCATGTTGCCACATTGCCATACATGATCAAATAATCACAAGATGGGTTTTATACCTGGAAGTGCTTTTGAGGGAGTGTCTGTTATTGACTGACTTTGGAGAACAGTAACCATGTTAAACTAAGTATAGTTATATCTCTTGTTATAAGAGCTTCTGTCAAAATGTATTGGTTGACACTGTTCTTTTATATATTTGTTTGTGTACAAAATTTCCTGGTTTCTAAGGACACTCCTCTTTCTCATCCTGGAAAGAAACACTAAAAGGAAAAAAAAAAAAAAGGTTTAAGTAAGCTTGAGAGTTCTGATCTAAGCATAGTCAATTTACTAGTTTGGGATTTTAGACAAATCATCTGTTTTATCTGGACCTTGTTTTTTTTTTTTTCAACTTCAAAAACCTTTAATTAGAATGGGCAATCACTAAAATCCCCTTCAACTAGGATGTTTACTCTCATTAGAGGCAATGCATTATTGAGCGGAATTTTGTCACATTAATTCCAGTGACACTCAAAGAACTTTGATTCTGATACCATCTGATTCTGAAACAATTTTTGTATAAAAAACAAACATGGTGAAGGAAGATTTTCTCTAGGATCTAAATAGTAGATTAAGAAATGTTTCCTTCCTATCAGTATTACTGTAGGTTCTCTTTTTTTTTTTTTTAATTTTTTTTCAACGTTTTTTATTTATTTTTGGGACAGAGAGAGACAGAGCATGAACGGGGGAGGGGCAGAGAGAGAGGGAGACACAGAATCGGAAACAGGCTCCAGGCTCTGAGCCATCAGCCCAGAGCCCGACGCGGGGCTCGAACTCACGGACCGCGAGATCGTGACCTGGCTGAAGTCAGACGCTTAACCGACTGCGCCACCCAGGTGCCCCCTGTAGGTTCTCTTATACAAGCAGGTATTTGTACTTTTAGGTTATAAAAATAGTTGAAAAAATGCTAGATCAATTGCAATGCCCTTCTGAAAAGAAATAGATAAGACTCATTCTCTGGAAAATGATTAAAATAATTGAATTCACAAGATAGATCATTCTAGAAGACAAAATATGTATGTATATGACAACAGCCATGCCTCGTGAGATAGAAATTTGAGGCCAAACAACCATTGTCTCTTATAATTGCTGTGCCATAGAGTAAACGTGAAATGCGTTTCTTTAGAATTGTCATTGTCCAACATCATGACTGACCTCCTCCTGGAGAAAAATTCACGTTTTCAACCTGGTGTGTTTTGCTGTAATTCATCATCACAGAATTGTCATCACAGAATTTTGCTCAATACTGCATGTCCACGTGAGACTCAGCATTTAGTGTGACCTTTGCATATGATCTACCTGGAAAATTTACAGAAGTTACACAAATCTGAAAGTACTATTATCACTGATGGTTAAAACGGTGTCCTAATGATTTGTAGATGTTGTGAACACTACTTGCTATCGCTTTCCCAGCCCCCTGCTGCACTGAAATTTAATCGGTTTTCTGTATTTTTTGCAGCAAAGCTGTCACAAGCAATAACATATTTTTGCATATGTACCAGTTTGGCTCTAGCGCAGATTTTTGTTCACACTGGACTCCTACTGATACGCACTGATTTAAAGTCTAAAAATGAAACTTAATTTTATATGGCTTGTAAGTAGTCCCTGGAGGGTATTGGATCTTAAAGCTAGTATTTTTCAGACATAATCAGCAGGAATAGGTAATGTATTACCATTAGGGACATTAGCGGCAACTGTAACAAAAGAAAGCAGTAAACATAAATGCTCTTAGCAACTTCATACATTACAACAAATATTAATATAAAATTACACAAATTAGAGTTACAGTTTAAGATTATTCAACATGTTTATTCATAATGATTGTTTCATATTTAAAGAACACCAAAATATTGTGTTTTGTCAGCCAAGGACAATAATAGTTTAATAGTAATTTATTTTAAACAGCTACTGATAATACAACCAATCAACACATTAAGTGGTGCCAACATTGGCATCTTGCTAAATAATCTCTAGACATTGCACAGAGAGTATATCTTTCAAAGATAAGTCAACAAGAGCAATCAGAGCAGAAAATTAGAATTTGGTATCTTAGAATTAAAATACAGCTAAACTAAAGTTTTAATTGGGGTGATCTAAAAGGGCACTTGATGTAATGATCTCTTTCATTTGTTACTAATTGTTTGTTCCTGATGAAGAAGAAACATACACAGGAATGTTGCTGAATTGAGTTAAGATGGCAGTTTCCTTAGCAGCTATGTTTTATTGTTAAAAACAAAAGAGTAGGGAGGGGCAAACAGCCATGTAGAAACCCTCCAGCTTGTTTCATGTCACAAGAATTATACCAGGAAATTCAGGATCAGGTATAACAGACATGAAATAATTTATATGTGCTTGAAATGAGAATGAAATGGCTTATGATAATGCTATGTTGGTGAGCTGATCTGAAGGTTGATGAGCTAATCTATTGGGCTAACAAGTCAAACCAGAGTTGAAATTCCAGATTCAGACAGCTTATGTTGTCTCTTGCAAGAGGGGGTCATATCCTAGATCAGATGTACAAAATAGAACCAACTTCTATTTCATTTATAATTTCAGTTGAAAATTTTAGTCGCTGGTGTTCACAGCCCAAGACAAAAATATCTTCTACTCCAAAAAGGCATTTTTTTTATTGCCTAGGTGAGAAGCATAGAAATTTTAGCTCTAATGTTTACTAATAATTTTCTAAAGGATATTGGGAGAGAACACATGCAGAATACTTTTTAATATGTTTTCATAATCTCATTTTCAAGAATCTCAGAATATGACTAAATTTTTAATTATCAAAGAGTAAATCAACTTATATATCTCTTATGTATATGCGTATATGTATATATGAGATTTCATTTTCAGTTGTATAAATACTTTACCATATACTCTTGAGTTATACTGTCAAATAGTCCCCTAAAAGTTATTCTCAATTTATTACAACCATTTTAAATGACTTTTTAAAAACAATGCACTATTAAACACTGGGTTTTGGATCCCTTGCGTGTATTTTATGTCAAGAAAAATATACTAGTATTATAATTTCTATTCATCAAATTTTTGGAATCTCCTATATAGTAGGCACTCTCTGGACCCTAGGAACATAGTACTAAGTGAAAGAAAATGTCCCTGCTTCAGAGAGTTTACATTTTAGTGGAAGAGACACGGCATAAAGCAGTAAACGAATACATACATGACAATATTACATAATAATAAATGATATGAAGAGTTCTAAGGAGAGAATAACGAGATGGGTTGGAAGGCCAATCCAGATAGGGTGATGAGGAAAGGCCTTTCTTGACTGGCAACTACACAGGGGTGAGATGAAGTGAGGGCATAAGCCACGCAAAAAGTGGGAGGAAAAGCATTCAGGAAGAGAACAGATAGAGCAAATCCCTGGTGCAGAAACCAAAGGTAAGCATTGTGTCCAGTATAATCTCAATAGGGAATGGTGGAGAAGGAGCTCCAAGAGATAGGTGGGCACTGCTAGGATCACTTGGGACTGTGTAAACCACGTTGGATCATCATTTCTCAGTTCTTATTTTTTAGTATGCTTAAATGCCCGCATTTAGCTTTAGATCTGGATATTCTAATTAGAAGCAATTGAACCTGCATGGCAAAAACGTTTGTCTTCCTAATACAATTTAATTAGTTTTAGAAGTTTTGTGCTTTAGTTACAGTACTTGTCCTAGAGAATGCAGAGTGAATGTACAAGAATGAAAGAATTTGATAAGCTGGTTCTTTTTTAAAGATGCTTTTAGTAATGAATGAAATGTGCTATGCACCAAAATATTACAATTCTGAATGCCTTCTTTGTACAGGGGCTCTTGAAAGTTGCCATAGATAATGCCAGAGCTCAAGAAAAACAAGTCCAACTGGAAAAAACGGAGCTGAAGATGGATTTTTTAAGGGAAAGAGAATTAAGGGAAACACTTGAGAAGCAGTTGGCTATGGAACAAAAGAATAGAGGTATTTTTAAACTTCCAAATAAGTCTAATACTTTATATACAATATTTAACAGAACAAACTTATGTTTGGTGATTTACTGTGAGATGATATAGCTTTTTTGTTAATTTACTATCGCTGAAGTTCACAGCAGGATTTGAATCCTGGGCTCATTGTATTTTTTTTCTTCCCCAGAGTACACTGTTTCTCTTCTGTTCATACCTCAGGGAATTGAAATATATTTTATCATTAATCACATAATTTTTATTGCTCATAGAGCTTAACAAGTAAGATAAGAATGAGCTCTGATGACAGCCATGAAGAAAAATTTTGTATTTATTTACCATTGCCGTTTGAAAACTTAAGAGTTAAGTCACAAAGCTAAAATAGGAAATACTGACTATTCAAGTGAAGAAGATTTAGTAAGATATTTATCAACTGAAATTGAAGACTGATGAATATCTGAACAAATGACCAAAGTTGAGTGTTTGTATAATTTTCTCTCTGAATGGCTCGTTTTCATCCAACAAGGTCACGTACACATTAATGTATAAACCAATATGAATTTTTATTGGGTAAAAATAATAATATCAGTTTATGAATTCCTTCTTCTAACACACTTTACAGCACATGTACAGATAATTTTGAAGGTCATTCATATGTGGATGTTTATATTATTTGTGAGATTAAGAATATTTTTTTTATAACCAACTTTCCCTTTGCCTCAACTATAACATTATCTTAACTACGCCAGAGGGAGAGCAACTTTTCTCTCAGTTAATAAGTATCCAATATAAATATTCCATGTATTCTCCTTCTATATGTTTGACACCGTTATGTGAAAATCATTGTTTCTGTTTTGTCTTTCAAACCAGCAGGACTTAGTAGGTTGTTTTCATTTGTTACTATGAAGCAATATCTAGTGGGTTCCTGGGATGAGGCTGATTTGGGAAGCCATCACTGCACATGTACAGCACATTTCTAGATAATGTGGTTTCATATAGATTTAGGTACTAAAGTAATCAGGACATGATAAACATTGATAATGGGATGTGTTCTATGTGAATAATGAAGATTGGTCAAAGAGTTAATCTTCCATGAGATAGCCATGTCTTGATTTTGTTCTCACCTGGAGAATTTTTTTTCTTTTTTTCTTTCTTCTTCTTCTTCTTCTTCTTCTTCTTCTTCTTCTTCTTCTTCTTCTTCTTCTTCTTCTTCTTCTTCTTTTTTGACAAGACTTAAAGGTAGATCCTTGAATTCCTAAAGTAATCTTTTGGTTACTTGAGAGAACTTCAGAATTTTATTGGTTCAAATCTGTTGGAGGCTTTATCTTGATTTTTTTCTTTAACCACTAGAGGGCAAAACATTTCACAGATCACCTCATGAACCTCCCATTTAATTAATTGTGAACAATAAATTAAAGGTAATATCTATCAATATTTATCTATTGTAAATGTATCTGTTGAAGCAGTGTACTACTCTGAAGAGAGAACATGGCGATATCGTTTGGTTCAATCACAGAGGAGAAAACAGTAAGCAGTCAATGGCAAGGCACTGGGTATTGAGCTTTTAGTGCCATGGAAATATACAATCTAAATAAATAATTCAGAAATTACTGTTTCTTTTAAAAAAAAACCAGTCATCTTCGGAAAAGGACATAGTAGGCAAATGATTTTGTTAATATGGTTTTCACACTATTTTTTAACTTATTTTTTTTTAATGTTTATTTATTTTTGAGACAGAGACAGAGACAGAGTGCTAGCAGGGGAGTGTCAGACAGAGAGAGACACACACACACACACAGAATCCGAAGCAGGCTCCAAGCTGTCAGTACAGAGCCCGAAGTGGGGCTCGAACTCACAAACCATGAGGTCATGACGTGAGCCGAAGTCAGACACAACCGACTGTGCCACCCAGGCACCCCACTTTCACACTAAATACTGTATTAAATAATGTTATTCTTTAATCTGCAGTAAGAAATCAAAAAGCAAACTTGGAATGACTACTCCTTATGATTAATTCTACCAGAAGGATTTTCTCATACTGATTCTGCCATATTCATATCCACAATGTTTATCAACCAGCAAAAAAAAATATATATATATACATATATATGTATATATATTCTATTTTTTTTTTTAAATTTTTTTTTCAACGTTTATTTTTATTTTTGGGATAGAGAGAGACAGAGCATGAACGGGGGAGGGGCAGAGAGAGAGGGAGACACAGAATGGGAAACAGGCTCCAGGCTCTGAGCCATCAGCCCAGAGCCCACGCGGGGCTCGAACCCACGGACCGCGAGATCGTGACCTGGCTGAAGTCGGACGCCCAACCGACTGCGCCACCCAGGCGCCCCTGTATATATATTCTAAAGAAAAACATTTGCATGCCCCCCCATATGCTGACTGCCTGCCTTATGTAAATTGTAGAAACTGAAACAATTATCATACTGAAAGTATAGTTAACATACACTTTATGAACATCGTTTATCTGTTACCATTTATTGATTACATATTATATACAAATATTTAAATTGTCCAGTAGGAGAAGATGTATCATAATTAACTTTTTGTATCGTAATCTCCTTTTTTATATAAATACTACATTATTGTCAGCAGTAGCACATTATTATTATTATAGTGAGGTTTTATTCTCCACCAGATTTCAGCAGAATAAAATATAATTTGCTTAAAATATGTTATAGTGCATATAAATTTGCTTTAAAGAAATTATTGATATCTCTGAGCAAATTATAATAGCTTCATCTCCCCAAAAGACTGCTTATATGTTAATAATTAAGAGTATTTAGCTCATTATATGCAATAATATTTATTGCATTTTTTTAAATTTCAAGGAAAAATTCTTAACTGTTTTGCAAACAACTATAGGGGAAATGCTCCATTTGCTGTCCAAAAAATGGTGCTTCATAAAGGAGGCATGCTTATAAAGGTTGGCATTATTCTAACTACTCTGACTATTCTGATTCAAGGGCAGAGACTAATCCACAGAATTCAATCAGGCTTCCTTTATCAGTGTATATAAATAATTACTAACATTAATTTCTCCTTAAATCTGTCCCAACTGATGACAATAAAGGTACCTTCATAATATAATAGTACAAAGCTACATAAAAATTGGCCTCCTTGGATATTCACTGGGATTTAGTTTAGAACAAGGTGGAATTTTTTGAACTTTCTCTGCATAAGTAGACTCAGCCCAGCAGGGGGGAAAATATGTGTGTGTGTGTGTGTGTGTGTGTGTGTGTGTGTGTGTACACACACACACACACACACACACACATACATACGTAGATGAAAAACATAGATCATTTGTAAGTTTGAACATTGCAAAAATTTTTTTTAAATATAATATACACTCTTTTCTAGCCATAGTTCAAAAGAGGCTAAAGAAGGAGAAGAAGGCAAAGAGAAAATTACAGGAAGCACTTGAATTTGAGACCAAACGGCGTGAGCAAGCAGAACAAACACTAAAGCAGGCAGCTTCTACAGACAGTCTCAGGGTCTTAAATGGTAAGAGGGTGCATCTTTATGCATGGCTAACTAACTTTAATTTTTAGTGCTCAAAAGACAAGTTAAACCTGTGTTTGTGGTTTCATATTTTTCTATGTCTAGTGCTTCCGTAAAGTGTGCTTGTAGCTGAGAGCCTGGTGGGAAGTAGTCACATGTGTTGGAGAAATGCTTTATTTCATAGGTGCCTTCACTGTCTTGTTACTTAACTTCAGTATCTGGGACCTGACCTTGCTTTTCTGTTTAACCAAACCTGTCTCTACTGAAATAGGCTAAAATATTAATCTGAGCACTTCCCACTCCCTATCCCCTGTTATAAACAATTTTGCGGTACTTATTTATCTATTCAAATATTTCGATGATTCTTATGGTTATGGTCTTTGTTCAACCGTTACAAGATGACACAGATTTATGTAATTTTAATTCAGCACCAAAGTAACAGGTTGCTCTTTTTTTAAAGGACAATAGAATCAAATGAAATATGTGTCACTCTTACCTTTCTGTGCTTTTAGACTCTCTGACCCCAGAGATAGAGGCTGACCGCAGTGGCAGCAGAACAGATGCTGAGAGGACAATACAAGGTAGGAATTTGCAAAAGGCTATAAATCTAGATCTTGCTATATGAGTTTTTCCTCAGCTTTAGCCTGCTATTCAAGCATGTAGCCTACCATCTGGGCCACATCAAAACAAGTTCAAACAAGGTCAAGTTCATCTTGCTTGTTTATATGAGTGAATTCATTTTGTGCTGATAGATTTTCTTTAAATTAACAGGTCATTTCTGTTTATACAATGCAATTAAAAAGGAATAATTAATTTTAAACAATGTATGATTTAATCTTGGACATAGTAAATGTGTTTTATTGAATGCTTGAAGCCAATCTCATGCAGGAAAGGCTTATAAGTTCTATGTGAATAAAAGCATGGGTTAATCAAATAGGTAGTTCTTAAATTTGAAAATTTCTCCTTTTTTGTGACAGATACGGCAAGGTACATGCAAAATAGACTGGTTGAATGTTAACAATAAATAAGATTGTTTAGTCCTCTGTGGATTTCCTGAATGTTCTGTATGCCATTATATACATTTTAATAACACAAATATGCTGAGCAAAATCATATATAGAATACTAAAGGGAGTTGTATTAAACACTCAGAAGAGCTAAATAGGTATATTGCCGAGACCACACTATTAGGAAAGAACAAAATCTGAAGGTAACATTTATAGTCTAACATCTATTCTAGGCAATAAACTCAGTCTAACAACATGAATACTAAACAGTAAAAAGAATATTTGTTTTCTATTTTAAATGAAGATGGTTCTTCAAAGGGAAGCCTAAAATGATTAACTGCTATAATCCTCCCAATTGCTTTTATTTTGCATTTTAAGCTCAATCATTTTGGGGATATTGTGTGACATTAATTGTGCTACTTAATCAGCTACAAATGTGCCATTTTCGGTTTAGAGTAAAGGAAATATACTTTTGTAAAGTATCAGATATGCAGTAAGTAAAAATCAGAAAATTGAGGAAGCATTCCTGAAGAATATTTTGGCCTATGTTTGTTTTACCAAAAACCATGATAATTATTGTTTTAAATCCTGAGGATCGAACCATATGTTATTGCAAGATATCTCCTTGTATATATAAGATTAATGCAATTGTACATTTAAGAAAGTCTTATTTTTTAGAGCATTATGGATATCAGCAAAATTATGTGCGTGTATATGCATATAATCTTATTAAAATCATAAGATTTCTGTTGCAGCTCTCTTAAAAATTGCATACACATATTAACCAATGAGTAATATCAAAGCCAGTCCTCTTTATCAGGAATGATAACTTCAATAAGGTCAATGTAAATATCAGCCCTAATTTGTGTGTTCACAGACCACTCATGTCCTAACTTAGCTAATGGACAAAGTGGTCTGAGAAAGCACATGAGTCTCCAGGTAGATGTGATATATAAATTATCTGGTATCTAAAGAATCCTCAAAGTTGTCAAACTCAATCCAAGAAAAATGATAGAATATATTCCTGCACATTAATGGAAGATATGTTGTCAATGTTAAGAAGCAATTAGGCAGTGATTAAACATTTTGCGTGGTTGACATAATGTTTATTCCAGGAATTTTCTACAAGTAATATTTTGGTGATCAATTAGGCTATAATTCTATTAATTTTAATTTGTAAAATTCACATATATTCAAATATACACTTTAACATGGATAAAGTCTTGCTGTATAAGGTTGAAGTATTGACTACTTTCAATTTCTATTGTGATTTGCTTATTCTGAGTAAATTTTAAATTATAAATTGCCTTTTTTGGCTATCCAGAATGCTCTCAGTTGAGTAACAAAGAAAACCTGCTCAAACAACTTTATAATTAAGGCAATAAAACACTTGAAGGACAATTATACATAGTAATATAAAGCCAAATATAAATGATTATGGAGTTATTTAATGCTTTGCTTTAGTTGTAATATAAAATCTTAATCATCTCATTCATTCATTCAGCTGGTCAATTAAAAATATGTGTTCCTGGGGTTGCCTGGGTGGCGCAGTTGGTTAAGCGTCCGACTTCAGCCAGGTCACGATCTCGCAGTCCGGGAGTTCGAGCCCCGCGTCAGGCTCTGGGCTGATGGCTCAGAGCCTGGAGCCTGTTTCGGATTCTGTGTCTCCCTCTCTCTCTGCCCCTCCCCCGTTCATGCTCTGTCTCTCTCTGTCCCAAAAATAAATAAATGTTGAAAAAAAAATTTAAAAAAAATATGTGTTCCTGAATTCTAATGTGAATAATCAATAATAATCTACTTTTATCATACTTATCCTTAGATTTAATAGTTTTATTATACTGTTCAAAAGCACAATTCATTTTCAACAAAACACCTAATATTCATGGTTTTAATTAGATAATATGATTTTTTTCTCAAATGTAATAAAAAATTATAGATGAATCTGTATTTTTATATTTTAATTGCTAAAAAGGTATTTCAACAGCAGTTGTACCACCCAAGATATTTAAAATACCAGGCAGAGCAAAGAGATCATCTTTTGCTACTCTAATCCCGCTAAATAAGCTCATTTAGCCCTCTGAAGCTTTTTTAAAAAACAAAAACAAACAAACACCTTAGACTAGATTAATATGGTAGGAACACAGAACAAAATGAACTGTGAACAGAAGAAATCAAATATAAAAAAAATTGAGTTAAATTCTGAGTCTAAGCACAACGACAGGAAATGCAAAGAAAGAATTGGAACCCATTGCTAGTTTGTGAAATGGTCTGTGTCATGCATTTGGGGGGCCGTGAGCACTTGGTGCTTCACAATATAAGAATGACACGAACTTAGTCTCTTACTCCATTTGCCTTTCTCTTTCTTGGTGTCCCCAAGCCCAGGTGTTATAATACTCTTTGTATTCTTTCTTGCTCCTGGTTCAACCATAAGTGAAATTATTCTCTGTTCCAAAATAAACTCAACTTAATTAGGAAAGATAAAGGAAACCCACATTTCTCTATGCTTCTCATGTATTTATTTTTAACATTCTGGCAATAAAGAAATGCCATGCTTGGCCCAAGAGTTAGTCACCTAGCAGTTGGGCACTTAAATGCCGCTCAAGTGCCAGGTAATTACCTCCAAATAAGCACCTCGGATTAGACTAAATCTTGCCTCATTGGCATTTAGTACCACCATTTCTGTAAAACTATAAACGAGAGGGGAGGAGGAAACCAGAAAGATGTTTGGAAGATATTCCTGAGCAAAGAGACCCTAAGTAATTTACTTACTTGTGATATGTAAAGTAAATCATCTCATGCTACACAGGGATAAATTCTTCATTGCTGGTGTTTCTCGTAAGCAACTCAAAATTCATGAGTTTAGTGGAGATATTATGGATAGAGAATGAACATCAAAAATTTTAAAAAATAACTTGTTTCAGGAGCTGAATTATATGGTGATTAACTCTCATGCCTTGAGTCTTACAGATTTATATGTCATGATTTGTGTTGGAAAATTTTATCTTACTTTAAAGCTTTTTGTAAGATATTTTGAATCTACAGAGTAGACAAAGTTCATATAAATACTCACTGAAAACACTTTTTTGGACTAGTTAATAAATATCCACCAAAACCCTTTCTGCCCCCACCCATCCCCACACTGTGTGCAGCCAAATCTATAATATGATGGCTTTCTCCAGCTAAATTCTTTTTAATCTCTCTTTATAGGCAATGGCACCCACTTAAATGGTTTAACATATGTGTTTTGACAATTGATAAAATATATCTCTCCAGCCCATTCAGACACCTCTTAAGTGCTCCAGGTAATATCTAACTTTTATTTGCCCCAAGTTCTGACAGAGGCCTCAAGGTCCAGTGCACAAAACCTGAAGGATTGTGACCCCTTGCAAACCTGTCTCCGTCCAGTGTTCCTTCCCTAGGGAACCCAAGCCCTCACCTGTCCGATGCAGAATCCTTCTTAGTTTATAGTAAGGGAAGAGCAGAGCACACATTTCCCTCCCTCACCCACTAAACTGGATATAACTCTTTCCCCTCGTCCTCAAATCCTCCCATGTTTTTTCGATTTCCCGAAAGTCCCAAATCTTTCTTCACCTATCAGGGACATGTTTCCTTCCTCTTTGCGTTTACTTACCTATCCTTGAAGTCTCATTATAGAAGTGGCAGCTTCCAGGAATCCTGTCCAGACTCTACCACCGCCCCTGCAGCACCTCCCTGGCCCGGCGTCTAATTTCTCTTCTTTGAGATTCTTATCCTACTTTTCTCTTCTCCACAACAACCTGCTGTGCATTTGTAGTTCTTCTTTCAAGGTCTTCTTCCTCTCTGGAAGGTAGCTGAACAGAATGTGAACAATGCCTATTTTGGTGACTAATGTGCCCCTAGTGCCTGTATGCTTGACATATATATCTGAGTATATCAGATGTTTGTGCCATGTTCACAGTGTTGAATGTTTGCTATATCGTGAGGGAATGTATCAACCACTGATGACTTAGGACCTGTTTGATTTTGTAGATGCCAAGGGTCCTTATTATTCTGACATGTCTATAATATGTCTATTACGTCTGACATTTTTCAGACATTGGTTGGAGAGACTGATGCGAGGAAATGAAGGATAGTATAATTCAAACTAGGAAAGTCAGAATTACAGATTCTGCAGAATTAATTTTCATACCTGATAGCTGGGTTAACAAGATGTGTTTATGCTTCTTGTATGTATGTATGTATGCATGTATGTATGTTTATGCTTCTTGTATGTGTAATGTTACTTTCTTATTTGCACACTTGACTGAAGATTTGGATTCTGTGAAGATTCACTTACACTCATTTTTTTCCATTTTAAATTTATATTTAATTTAACATGCTATAGTCACATTTTTAAAATAATACTTTTATCTTTTGTTTAATATACATTAACCTTATGCTTCTTACAATTTTACATGATTAAATCTTCTCTATAAATTATTTAGGTTATCAATATATAGACACCAACTATAACATTCTAGAATCACGGATTAGTGCTGTTTTACCTGTGTCTTTTATACATGCCCAGAATCTGAAAGGTTCACTTTCCAAATAGCTTTGGCTTCTTTTATTTAAGAAAACCTGTCTTTGTAAACCAAAAATGAATTGGTAAAATCAATGGAAATGTGGACCTTCGTTCCTCTGATGTCTTAGAATATATGCTTGCAAAATCTTGACTTCACTTGAAAGTACATCTCTTTTATTTACATCCAATGGCCATAATCAGAACTGTTTGGCTTTTTATTCTTTTTTTTTTTTTTTTTGACTGATCTCAGATCATAGCAAACCAAATATTCTTCCAATAAAAGGACATAAAAGACTGGCCTTCACATTAACAATCTTTTTTTTTTCCAATTAAAAAAAATATCTCCTTTCTGCCTCCTAGATATTTGAAGATAATTTAAAAATTATTTATTTATTCAACAAATATTTATGGAATAAGGCTGATATGCCAAGCACATTTACATGAGCTTATTGCCTTAGCTCTAGCAATGGACTTTAAAGATCAATTAAATCTCTTCATTTTGCAGACAAGGAGAGTGAGACTTAGGGAGAGCACATACTTGTTACAGGTTATAACATGAGTTAATCAGAGTTGGGAATATAACTCAGTACAGTTGCTTTTCACATCCTGATTGTTTTAGGTTAGGATTGCTAAAATGTGCTTTTGTTGCTCTTTTAAAATATGTGATGATTATTATTATTTGTTTAGCAACTTACAGTTACAAAGCATCATAATGCATATCTTTCTTATGAGTGGAATTTGTATCTTTTATCAAAAAATTTTTAATTGAATCAAATGTTTTAACACTCAATGAATTTCCTAGTAATGCATGTTCTTTCATTTAGACCTAGGGATATTATATAGTAAGTGGAAGTATTTGCTTATTAAAATAATGACGTGGATGGAAGCTGATATTTATTGAGTCTTTCTATATATTCTAATTTAAAGATGAGATAAGTGCCTCGGAGGCTCAGTCAGTAAGTGTCCCACTCTTGATTTTGGCTCCAGTCATGATCTCAGGATTCCTGAGATGGACCCCCATGTAGAGCTCTGTCCCTCTCTCTCTGCCCCTCCCTCACTCACACTGTCCCCCTCTCTCAAAATAAATAAGTAAACATTAGAGGTGAGAAAACTAAAGTTCATAGTGGCTAATTAACATTCTCACATTTGCACTATGAATTAGTGAGGTCACAGACATGTGAATCCATGTTTATGACCCCAAAGTCCTTGTTCTGTCTTCCATGTCTTGCTGTCTGAACTCACTTCTCTCTCTTCCAGGATAACACTTGCAGTCCTGTGACCCAATTTGAATAGTTAGCACATTGTCTGCTAATGGCTTAAGAAGTTCAAAATAGTCTACTGACAGCTACTAGAGAATGATACACAATTAGGAAAAAAAAAGTTTATTTTCCAGCTTTTTAAGTTTTAATCCATCATTATGCCTATACCATGTTTATAGACACTTCCAGACACCCTGGGGAAAACTCACTCTAAGTGAAGAAAGCAAAGAGGCACTATAAGATACTAAGAAATTAATCATATTTAGATAAAAGATTTATCTACATCCCTGCCACATAGCATGCAATGAGCTTAAGATCAATTTAAAATCAGACACAAATCCAATTGTGATTTAATATAAGACATTTGTAGAACCTGTTCATTTCCTTTTGCTGTATGTGTTTGAACAGAGTTACTAAATGGTATTCCAAGACTTTTGCCCTCTAATGGTCCTAACTGAAAGTTACGTAAACTTAGGACTTCTAAAATCTTTTTGGAAGTATTGTTTAAATTTAATTTCATATAATTTTCTTATACACATTTCTATTTTTAATACTTAAAAAAAAGACCCTTAAGTTTAGCTTAGGAGTGCAGGCTTTCTAGGCACCTCTACAGAACTAGCGATTAGGAAATGCTAGGAGTGAGAATGAGATTCAAATCTCTGCCTCACTATTTTGTTTTTTCCTTTAGTAATTGCTTAACCTCAGAGGGATGCTTAGAAGGATTAAATAAAATAATCTATGTAAAGCACTCAGCATATACTGGGCAAGGGTATGCATACAGTTAAGTCTTAACTGTTAACATTAAATTTTATTATTATGATTTAACATATTTATAGTGCCTAGCAACTAGCTGATAAACACTGAAGCTATTATTACTCTGTTATGTAATTTACTTTTCTTTTTTCAGAAAATTGTTCTTTATAATATAATGATTTAGTCCCACAGTAGAGTGTTTGTAGAAATTTATAAGAATATCATTGCTCTTGGAATCTAATTTTTCATATTTAAAGATGTTTTTATTTAACTTAAAAGAGGGCAGAGGAAGGTTTCATAAAAAGAAAGAAGAATGAAGGGAAGGGAAGGAAAAAGGAAAGGAAAAGAAAGGAAAGGGAAGGAACGAAGGAAGGAAGGGAGGGAGGAAGGGAGGGAGGGAGGGAGGGAGGGAGGAAGGAAGGAAAAGAAAACAAAAGAAAAGAATGAAAAGAAAAAGGGGGGAAAAAGAGAAAGTTCATCAAAACTCTGCTGCTCGCATGGCATATTGACTATTGTTGAGGCACTTACAAGTAATGTAATCACTATCAGGATTACCTCCATCTATTTTTCTTGATCTTAAAAAATAAATATTAGTTGGGGCGCCTGGGTGGCACAGTCGGTTAAGCGTCCGGCTTCAGCCAGGTCACGATCTCGCGGTCCGGGAGTTCGAGCCCCGCGTCAGGCTCTGGGCTGATGGCTCAGAGCCTGGAGCCTGTTTCCGATTCTGTGTCTCCCTCTCTCTCTGCCCCTCCCCTGGTCATGCTCTGTCTCTCTCTGTCCCAAAAATAAATAAACGTTGAAAAAAAAATTAAAAAAAAATAAAAATAAATAAATAAATAAATAAATAAATAAATAAATATTAGAATTATATTACTATGAACAACAGAAAACAATAATAAATTTACTTCTAGTCTCTTGGCACTGGTTTCTGGTGTTTGGCAGCATTTCAATGCAGCTAATCAATTTGAGACAGCATTGATTAAGTTGAACAAAAGTTGATATTGATTGCAGGCTGTAACCAATAAACAGACTATTGTTCCATAGTTATCATAGGTCATTGTTAACTACTCATTTAACTAGACAGAGTTATTGTTATTAAATAGAAAGTGTCAGAGATATTCATGAATTGGGATATTTTATAAAATTTTAGGATAATGTTTTCTTATAATTTCAGTTGAAGCATTTTTATTCTTTTAAGAAGTATAAAAAGTAAATCTTGTTTTTGAACACAGGGGGCTATGTTTAAACACCAAATGCTGAAAGCCTTTTATCGGTTTTTGTTGGTAATGGCTTCTTAAATAATATAAACTAACTATACATGAAATGAGACATAGTGGGAAGTTAAGTATGAAGTTGCTGAAAATAGTAATAAGATATAGTTCATTATAATTATTACTTACATAAAAGGATTTTCAACATATTATTTCCATAGACCTAGCTTTCTAAACTCTTCATTCTTATGGACAAAAGCATGATTCTAATTATTATGTTTGTGTTGAACTGTGTTTGTTTTGTGATTTCAAGTCTTACTCCATTGCCCAAATATTATGCAGATTAAATTAAAGCAAAATGATTGGACTTGGTTTGTAATATAGTTGACATAATTTTTCCTGGTAAATGTAGTATAATAGATGGTAGCTTCTATGAGAATTCAGGGGATATAGGGAATATCAGGAATAATTAATTAGAATTGGAGATTTAAAGAGGGTAAAAAAAGAGGACATTTTACAACTAAATTGTAATTAAGTATTGAAACAGACCAATTATTTACAGAAAATATAGTGTTTGGTTAGCCTAGTACAATTGAGTTAAATTGGCTTTTTCATGAATGTGTTTGTGGCTTGCCTTGAATACTGTCTGAAGACCATAATCAAAGAACAGTGATAAATGGAAATTGAGAAAGATATTAGCAGGGAGCCCAAAAGATCAATGCTAGATCCATTTTGATTTAACATCATAATTAGTGATATGGAACAGTGGTTAAACAGAGTATATCAATGAAATTCACAAATGATCCTAATTTAGAAGGCATAACATACATCTGTGTGGACTAAGCAATAGAAAGTACGGAATTTATGAATTTCAGGATGAATGAAATGAGGTTATCTTTGTAAGGAAGAAACTTTAATTTTAAGATCTGTGGGTTTACTATTTTTATTTAATAGTAAAAAGCTCAACAAATGTCGATGATGATGTGTGTCCACTTATAACTTTTCGTAGTTCTGTACCAACAGTGAGTGGCTGTAGGAATGAGAGAAATGTCAGAGGATAGGTAGAAAAATAAGCCTCTGTCTGTTTAATATTGTATATATTTTTATTAATGATACTTTTTATTATTATGAATACTAGACAGTGGAAGAAATTGGGTTTTCATTATGATCAATACATTCCATTAATATCTTATTTTTAGACAGAATATTCTCATCTTCAGATTTAAGAAAAATTTATTTAACATAAGTTCTTTGCTTTCAGTCTTTTTACCTTTATTACCATAGGAAAGAGTTGATGACCATTATATCCAATTAACTTGCTCATTGACAATTGTTACAAGAGAAAGTGTATATAAAGTCTACTAAAGGTTACCATTTAGAAATAAATGAGGACTAACTCCAGTGGTTCATATTCACATAGCCTGCTTCCTGTCTTTGTATCTACCCTTCCACAGTAAAAGTAGCCCAGTTCTAAAAGAACCTTTAATAAATATTCACAGTAATTTCTTTGAGGTGGAACATAAATAAATTTTTATTTTCTGAAAAATGTTATTTATAATCCAGGAGTTATGAAAGTTATCCGAAAATATTTAAATTACAGAAAAGAACCCTCAATTTAAAGTCTATTCACTGAATTACAGGATTTGTATGCACAAAATAAAAAATTGGTACATAAACACCTGGTGATGGAAAGTATGTCATCGATTTTGATAGCATGTGTATGTTTACATATTCAAGATATATAACACCCTTTGCTATAAATTCTTCTTTAAAAAAATAAAACATCATCATTTAGACTATAAATGTAAAAATGCTTATGGTGCATTATTCCACCTCCCATGGTTAGGGACAGAATGCAGACATGCCACAATAATGTTTTTTATTTCGACTGTTCGAACCATATTAATGAGAACATCATTTTGGAGAACTAATTATTTCTATTTGTCTTGTGTCACACTTTCTAATTCCCCTATATTAGCACAGCCAAAGCAAATTAATTGCTTTTCCAGCAGTTGAACCTTGTCCAAGAATGAGCTCACATTCCCTTCCAGTTTCCCTGTTTCTGGGAGTGCATTGTGTCAGAAATTTCTCTTGATACTAAACATAGTCTAGAGAATATCTTTACAGATTTCTGTGCACTCACTTGATGAAATTTATAAGTTTAAGTGACCCGCCAGGAAAGATAAAGTTCTTAGCTGCAAGATTATACATCAAAACAGTTAAAGTGAAATTAAAATTAAATGAATGAATCTCACTGAAGCAAAAAAAGCAGTAATTAATGGTTCCCTTAATTGTCTTCATAAAATATTTGCATGGGTCTAATTTGCATAATTTGCATGTATTAATTAATCTTTCAAAGGAATTTTGTGCTGAGAGAAGCCAAAAAATCTCTTTGTTTTATTTAACATCTAATGAAATATTTATCTTCTTTAATGAACTTCTCATCTTCATTAAAATAAAAATTGCACAAGTTTGTATGTTTTAAATGTTTTTATAATTGAAGTATTCGAAAAATCTCTTTAGACTTACAGCAGCTGAAAAACAAACACATTTTTTAACATCCAGTATCATTTTAACAACAGTGACACTTAAAAAGGAAGTCCAATTTCACTTTCTGAAAGGTGGCAAAGCATTTTGTAAATGAATAAATGAATATAGCTCTTTGGTTTTAAAAGTAAGGTTTACAAAGGCCCAATCATTTCTTTCAGTGGTAATATTATTTTTATGGCTGAAATAGTGGGTGAGATTTTTCTCTTATATATGAGAAAAATCAGTCTGTTTCATTGTTTGGGAAATGGTTCATTGCTTGAAAATATTTTAACTGGTTCAAAGAAATTAGTCCATTAAAATCCACTTGCGATTATTAACAACTGCTAGACTGACAGTATTTCCTGACAGAAGCTCCACAGTTCCAACTTTATTCTAAATCTGACTGATCGGGATTTGCAGCAAGGGTTTCTTCTCTCACAAGCTGAGATCATAGCAAAGACCAAGAGAGGTGCCTTGGAAGGGATGAAATTCAAACTCTCATCAAGTGCCAAGGAGCACATATTCACGAGAGCTCAGGAAGAGTGTGGGGGGAGAGAGCCCAGAAGGTAAAAATACATAAGGGAAGGGAAATTGCTGATTCGTTATTGGTATTTATCCTTTTTGAAGCAACTGTGATACAGAATATTCCAAAGAAGAACATCAGTCAACATTGTCTAAGGCAATTCAATGTTTGCTTTGTAGTCTTACAATGAGATTTTAAAATGCAGGCGAGGGGCGCCTGGGTGGCCACAGCTTTCTCACATACATTATTTTTGTTTCTCTTACTACAAGCCCAGTTTATATTTGAGAAAACTGAGGCCCATGAACATAAAGTGGATTGCTTGGAATCAAAATGTGAACCAGGACATCTGAGTCCTTTTGACTCCATATGCCTTGCTCCTACGTGACATCAATCTTTTTATCTCATGATAATTTATGAAGTGGCTATGAGTGGCTAAATGTTAAGCCAGATAATGAGGGTGGCATAAATTTATAAGGATTAAGATTCAAAATGCAAATATATGGTTCTTTCCGCGTAAAGTTTAGTAATGAGATAAAATCAATTAAATTGACTTTGGTTTCCTCCAGGATCATCTTTAGGGAGGTAAAAAGGCATTTTTATTAGGCAATGGACATTTCTTAGGCTTGCATCTTCTCTCATGTTTTGCAGTTTCTCATGAAGTTTTCCCAAATATAAAAAGAAAAAGGAAATCCACCAGGTTACAAAAATAATTAGTAATCAGTTACAAAAGAAATGCCCAAACAGATTTTCCCTAGCATTAACTCTGAGAATTTATTTATAAATAACTAATTTCTAAGGATTAAAATTTAACATTTAGATGATTTAGTTTTAGGAGAGCAGTGGTAGAATGAGAGTCATAATCTACTGTCAAAACTACCATTCAATAATGTTGTGACCCTGGTAACTCACTTTAACTGCTAAGACCTGTTCTATTATTGATATCATAACACATGCTACACATACACGTCATTATGGATGCATGGTTTCTGGATTCAGACTGCCTGGGTTCAAATCACCACACTGATGTTTATTATCTGTATAACACTGAGTGTGTAAATTAAACGTTTGATTTTTGGCATTCTAATATGTAAAACATAGACAATGATCATAATATCTACCTCACAGAGTTGTTATGGAATTAAGTGAATTAATGTATGTAAAGAACTTAGAACGTGCTTGGTAGAGGCTAAATGCTAAAAGACTTTGCTATTTTCACCATTATGTACAAATTTAATGTAATAATACCTGCAATAGTATTCATTTTGGTAAAAAAATAAACATGATTTGGATCTTAAGATTGTTTTAAGCCAATGATTTTTTTCCAGATGTGACACATGCTATTTCTTTTAGCATGTTTTAAGCTGGAAAATGCAAATTATATTTACCAGATTTTCCAAGGCATTTAAAAAATTCATGACAGAGTGTGAATTTCAATATATATGTCAATTTAAATAATATGGTTTGGGGACATTTATTTGCAGCCACATATTCAGTATGATTATTTATCTCTTTGCAAATCAAATAAAAGATAAACTAGTTATTCTTGACTCATTTAAGATGGAAGTGTTAGAGTGTCTTAATTTTTTATTATATTTTGGCAAATTTCTCTTAATATGGTTTGTACTTTCATATAGTGTGGAGCAACTTCAGACTCTTCTAATTCATATATAATCATACTCGAGAGATAGTAAATCTCCACTTAAGCTTACTAATTACACCTATAAAACCATGAATGATGGCTACAAATTATTGGATCTGACTCTCACTCTTTATTTATTTCTCCCTGGGAGAAAGAGCACTGGTTGGGGAGATTTTAGACCATAAATTATTCCCATACATAATCAGGTTTGCTGTGTTTAACTTTGATTCCATACTATGGTGTTACATTAACTTATGAAATTCCCATATTAACAGATTAAGAGCTAATTATTTGATTTTCATGATGAAATGATATTTACTTATCATTATAATTTCAGTGTCTTTATTTTTTCTTAATGACTTTTACTGATTAATATAGTTCTAGGTCTATTTTCTTTCAAGTTATCATAGTCTTTTGACTGCTTTTTATAAATTATCCAGCAATGTTAAATGAAATGTCTCAGTGAGCCATTATCTCTAGATAAACTGTTAGGAATGGAGAAGAAATTCACAGATGAGAAGAAGATTAGATGTAAGACAATGGGAACAGAAAGTATATTCCTCTGCAAAACCCAACAGATGGTTCTGGGTTCTAGCCAACTGTTGCTGAAGCGGGACCATAAACTCAGTACTACCATATTTCTTTCCTGAGGGAACTTTATGTAAAAGTATAGATTTTTTTAAATGTTGTGGAAGTCTGAATAAGATAAATATTTATTTATGGTCTTTGATAATAGAGAAAAGTTCTCTCAATCCAAAAAAATTCATAGTATGTCAGGTTATGTCAACACATAAACAAAACTAAAAATAGCATTTAAGTCACAAGTAAAGAGGGGTTCCTGGGTGGCATAGTTGGTTAAGCATCTGACTCTTGATTTTGGCTCAGGTCATGATCTCAGGGTTTGGTATGTGAGGATCAAGGGATCCTCTCTCTTCCTCTCTCTCTGCCCCTCCCCTGCTCACATGCATGTGCTCTCTGTTAAAATAAATAAGCTTAAAGAAAAAAGTCTCAAGTAGAGAGAACATCTATCCAAGCTTTTTAGATTGAGTGCAATGACTTCCGCTAACTGCTTTGATTTCCGACATACTTTTGAGATAGAATTTTGACGCCCACTTCCCCACATGTTTCTTCAAGTTTTTGCAATTCAGATTAATCCCGTTGTGTTGGGCACTTAATTGGTACGATATTTGCAAAGGATTAGAAATGCCCAATTATTTATTTTGTAAATTCTAATTATACTACTTAAATTATTAGAATGAGAAACATTTCAAGAATTGCAAAAGGTACTTCAATGTAAAAGGTTGATGAATTATATACTATAGCTCATTGGCTATATTTCACTAAGAAATACAATTCTGGTTAATATATCTCCAAGACTCAATAAGTGAAAAGAGTGAAGTAAACATGGTATATAAAAAGAAAAACGTTAATGGCATGGCATTTATATGCTTATGATATATCTTTTGGAATGAATTTCTTATAATTCTTATTTCTCCTGAGTGGGATATAGTTGAGATTTGTGATATATTTGCGCTAACTTTCCAAGGGTTACCAGTAGCAGAATCAAACTAGGGCCCTAAAAAACTATATCTACATGTCATATTATTCCACTATTTGTAGAAGTCCTACAATGAGATTTTAAAATGCAGACGAGGGGTGCCTGGGTGGCTCAGTCCTTTGAGCCTTTGACTCTTGATTTCACCTTTGGTCATGATCTCACATGACTCTTATTTTGAGCCCTGCATGGGGCTCTGTGCTGACAGCATGGAGCCTGCTTGGGATTCTGTTTCTCCCTCTCTCTCTGTTCCTCTCCTGCTCACACTCATGTGCGCTCTCTCTCTCTCTCTCACTCTTAAATACACTTTATTTTTTTTATTTTTATTTTTTTTAAATTTTTTTTCAACGTTTTTTATTTATTTTTGGGACAGAGAGAGGCAGAGCATGAACAGGGGAGGGGCAGAGAGAGAGGGAGACACAGAATCGGAAACAGGCTCCAGGCTCCGAGCCATCAGCCCAGAGCCTGACGCGGGGCTTGAACTCACGGACCGCGAGATCGTGACCTGGCTGAAGTCAGACGCTTAACCGACTGCGCCACCCAGGCGCCCCTTAAATACACTTTAAAAAAAAGATTTAAAATGCATGCAAAATTTAACTAGTGGCTTATTGCTTTTTGTTACACCTACTAATATAGCAAATGAAGGCAGTGAATCCATTGCACTGAATTGATTGATTGCACTGGCTTTCGAAAAGTTACCCGTGTCAAATCATCAACAGTCCCCAACAGACTCAGTAGGGTGGCTCAATCCCCAACAGACTATCCATCCAAAAGTGTAAAGACACTAAAGAATATGAGCTCTCATGTTAACGGGTGATCAAATCTCATTTTGATACAAAGCTGGGAACAGGATTTAGCTTAGTTTCCACATTCTCTCATCTCATAATATGACATCCATGATAAAGTCTCAACTAATTCCACAAATATTGATAGCATTTATCTACATAGCAAAAATGTTATGATAATTAATGGTTGAGTGGTTATAAATAAACATACCGAAATTAGGTCAATATTTTTAGGATGTTTATAGACTTAAGTTTCAGTATAGCTAGATTTTTGTGTTTTGTTTTTGTTAAGTCACATATGAATTGATTTCTAAGTTAATGATTAAATATTTAGTTGGTGTAATTGTCCATTTTGATCTCAAACACAGTTCTTGGTTGCCTTGCTTTGAAAGGTATTTCAATATATGATTCTATTCCTTTGTGAGAAAATTGGAACACAGACATTTCTTTAAACCCAGCAATTCACATAGAAAGGCTGTGAATTATCACAACTCAATAGGCTCCTTTTGCAAGTTGTTTTTACAAAACAAAGGAAATACAAAAACATTTCCAATTATTTTTTTAATGTTAAATTTTATAGCCAACAAAGTGGTGAAATTTTATGTCATTATTCTGAAGCTTTTATATTTTAACACTTTCAGGGTGTAATATTAGGAACCAAGTATACATGCAATTTTAGCAACATTTAATGGATCAATGACAGGTTAGATTACTGAGCCTTGAAATCAATGACTTTGATTATTATTTTTAACTATTGCAGCATGTATGATTTCTGAATGAAATGAGTTAGCAATGTGACAAACATATGAATATATAAAACTAGACATTTTTAAATCATTTTTTGTGCTAATTTTAATTTCAGTTTCTTCTCTACTGTGGTTTTTGTCTTCTCCCTCTCTAACCAGTAACTGGAGGTACACATTTTCATATGGTTAGGCTAATCAGTAAATAAATACAGAATACAAACAAGGAAAGTTATGGAAACTCCAAGATCACAAATTTAAATCTTAATGAAACCTTAGAACTTCTATTCTCATCCCTTTAAAATAAATATGTGTCACCTCCTGTCTCTTCTTAAAACCCTTCTGACCACTGCAACTGCTATGAAATCTTCACTGCAGTATGGAATGGAAAAACGGTAGATGAACATGCTCCTCCAGCATGGCTTCTAGACTGATATCAATGTCTTCTTCTGAGAATCATCTCATGAACAGTTTGGGAAAACAAAACTTAAAAATGGCCATCTGTGAAAAATGAATGTCATTTAAAAATATATATCTTCTTGAATTTTCGAAGTTCATTTTTAATACTCTAAAGACTCTAAGAGTCTTGTGTTAAAGTTGATATATTTCAGTTAAAAGTCAAATTAGCATTTCCTAAAGTCATCTGATTACAAAACCTTTTTATTGAATTAAAAATAATATTTCAAGGAATGAACTTTGGCAAACTGTCTCTGGTAACTAATTCTTGGTAAATCTATCTGTTGTAACCAATTCACTTTAACAAATGCTTATACACCGAGTGCTGGGGCTATTTAAAAAATTAAAACACATGATATCGTTTCTAGATAGTTGATCTAGTGAGATATAGAGATACATAAATAATTCTAGTAAAATATGCATTGAGTTAATACTTTTTGATAAAGCTGTGGGTGTCCATGTATTGCTCAGCGGTGGTAGGAATAAAATCAAATTTTAGTTATATAGAAATATGAAATATTTACACATTAAATTTGTACAGGAAACCAGGAATCACTTTAACAAATCAAAATATGGTCAAATCATATACCTACGTGTATGTCTCTGTATCTAAAAACCAACATACTCTATAAACATTCTAGGTAGTCATACTTTGAAGTTTTTCCAATAGGATTTATTTTTAACTTTGTTATTTATAAGGACTCACTAGTACACTTTTGGGAAGCTGTATTCAAGGCCTAAAATTAATTTAACAGATTGAACCTGAAATTTAGAAAATTTTATTGTTTTTCCCTTAAGATATAAAAGATCTATCATTCTCTTCTAAAGAAGTACAGCTTTGATCTAGTGCTTCTGAAATGGAAACAAAAGTACTTGCAGAACACAAACAAACCAATTAATTCCAATTGGGTAATTGGTAAAGATTCATTTAAGTCTACATATGTAAGTCTAAATCTTCTGAGTAGCCATATTATTGACATATTTTATATAATTTTCTCAAATGGAAGATACATAAATAGTATGCTTGCTTCTGAGTATGGCGTTAAACAGATACCTAAATAATATTTAGGCATATTTATCTGTTTTCCTTTGTTTTGCACCTGGTCCCCCTTGCTTTATATCTGAAATAAATAAAATATAAATGAAAAAGAAAAGAAATTTTCTCGTTAAGCACTTCATTGGTATGATTACTGCAAAATAATATGAAAAAATCTTGTCCCCTTTGTTTTATATCTGAAATTAACATATTAAGTCCTAAGTCCAATATAAACATTGCATGGGAAGTGTTGGTCTAGAATAAGAATAAAGAAGAATGTAATGAACTCAGAAGTCAGGTAATGAGAATTCGAGTTCTGGTGTTGTGCAAGGAATAAGAGGAAGTGAGCAGTGAAGGACAAGGGGAAAACAACATATGACTTCAGAAACAGCGGTTGGTAATTCGTACTTAAGAGTCTCTTTTGTTTTGTCCCCCTCCCTCTTTTTATATTATTTTCGCTTCCCTTCCCTTATATTCATCTGTTTTGTCTCTTAAAGTCCACACATGAGTGAAGTCATATGATTTTTGTCTTTCTCTGACTAATTTCACTTAGCATAATACCCGCCAGTTTCATCCACGTAGTTGCAAATGGCAAGATTTCATTCTTTTTGATTGTAATTCGAAGTAGGTAGTCAGGGAAAGAGATCCAGGTCATTGGGGGCATTTAGATAGAGTTGTAAAGTAAGCATCCAGGTGAATGTGAAGCTGGAGCATGGGTATGAGGTAGTTTGAACATGAGGACCAGACAAGAGATACAGCTTTGGACACCATTAAAGCCTTAGGTTGAAAATATAGAATCTCTTTGCCTAATCTTGATATTGTCATTCTTTTAGAGTGTCAGGCCACCTCTCCAAGAAAAGGTTACTATAAAGAGTAATAAATGCAACATTAGGAAGGAAAGAATGCTCAAATGACTGAGTTAATACATTTCTCTACCATCCTTATTTGTAATGAATGACCTAATAGTTTTTTTTTTTAATAGAGAAAACATAAAGTAGCTTTCTTTTTTTTTTTTTAATGGCAGTCAGAAAGGATGGATTACTCAGCGTTGAATTTTGTCCATTATAGTGAATGTAATAAAACTGGGACCAAAAAAATTACAGTGCTAGATTACGTACATAAAATTAGAATAGAGAATGCTAAAAATACGTAGTGGTATATTAGATAACTCATATTTTGACTTATTTATTTTGCATCTTTGTTGATTCTGCAGATTTTACCTATGACAAACTGTCAATTCAACTCTTGCATTAAGAGACATGTATTTTTCATGATATTGTTTCATATGGCAATATGTTGGATATCAGTCCTTTCAAGTAATCAAACTACATTGAATAGAGTCATAAACAAAAAAGCAACAATAATTTACTCTCGTTGTTAGCTTTCCCTCTGATGCATACATATTCTTTGCAATCATTTGAACAGTATAATACATTCTTATTTTGATGAAGGGAAAAGTAAAAATTACACTTATTCTTTGGACTTGGTAAGTAAGTAAAAAAATGTTCATGTAAGAGTGTTTTGAATTATCAAAACCAAGTGTGTGTTACACCAAAATAATACTAGTCCTGCAGTATATTTTTAAGCTTTAGGAGCATCATGAGTTTTCAATACATAAAGCATTTGGTAATAAAGTCATCAAGTGTCTGGTTAGAGTTGAAGCATTGAAAGAATTCTCATCCGACCACTGAAGTAGCAAAAAACCAACGTGTTAAAGAGAGCTGTTAAAATGAGCTCTTCATACAGACACCAAAATGCTATTATGGTGGGAAAACAGGCAGTATTTATTAATCAAGTCTTACAAGTTAATATCCTTAAGGCTTACAAGTAGGTTTCCTTAAAAAGAGGTAGAACTGAGGTTTGCCCAATGGAAATGAATCAAGGATATTACGATAAAATTAGGCATTTTTGGCTGAGCAATTTGGTATTATCTAAGTGTAACTGTGAATTAGCACTAAAAAAATAACCTATAGTTTCTCTGATGGGAAAATAAAGATTTTACTATAAAGCAGTTTTGACATAAGCCTAGATGAGTTCCTTAAATTCATAATGCTTCTAGAAGTCTAACCTTAATTCAGGATATAATGATCTACATGGTGACATACAAGTTAATTTTATTCATGTCACAATTGGTAGTGATGGGAAAATAAGGAAATGCTGACAGTGGCCACAGCCACAAGCTATTAATTGTGATGGAACTAGTGGCCTGTGTTACCATGACCCAGGGCAGAATTTGACACTAGGCATGAAATATACATATATCAGCATTTATCTTCTTCCTAAATATATGCACATTTATTACATTATACTTTAAATGTTTATTTGTAGACTTTTTTGTGTTTATTTTTTGAAATTGAATTAAAGAAATTTGACAATCTCATGGTTTTTAATATATGCTGAGAACAAATTGGAACTTAAACATAAATTGTAAGTCAGTCCAGAGTGCTCAAATGTGTCCTGAAATTCTTTGTGTCTAGAGACAGAGGCAATTCATAAAATGTAAAGTTATCTATTAGCATTGCATATTTTTGTAATAGCACATTTTGTCGTTTTTGTTTGTTTTCTCATTGTTTTCCACTTTAGAAAGCATTTAGTGGCTTACATTTGTCATTGTTTGTGGCTGGTTTTGTTGATATTTCCTGATCAGTTTGCAAAAAGAATTATGTCTGTTTCCTTGGGAAGCATGCAGTATGACAAACAACAGTTTCGAATATTGCAAGATACCATGTTTAATCAAAATTGAACTTAGCCCATCACCACTACTGAATCAAAAGTTTGGAGGGACATTAAAAAGATTGTCTGGTTTCTTCTTCAATCTTGTATCTTTCCAAGTGCCTTTAATAGAGAGATCTAGAATCTTTTTTGTTTCTTTTGGTCCTTTTTCTTTTTTGGACATTCGTTAAATGGTAATAGCTTCAGCCGTATGGAGCTTTACAATTTCCTGGGATGGTTGGTTCTGTGACATTGGGTCAACTATTTGATACAATGACTATTATTCTGAGACAAGTTTGTTACAAGAATTAGACTATTGACAATTATCATTTTTATTTCTGAGGCCACCATACATCATGAAAGAAGATCATCAATCTTTAAGGAAAACCTATTTTTCATTCCCAGTAAATCAAATTGCCCTAAGGTAATATAAGTAAAGTTACTTCTACTTAACAGAGGATATACATATTGAATATGTATTTATATATATATAGATATGGATATGGATATACATATATACAATATTGAGTTTTAAAAGGCTAAACAAATCCTCTAAAGATGTAAAAATATTCTGTCTTATAGAATGATCCATTTCATTAGTAGCAAATCAGAGTTTTTTAAAAATTAGTTTGGTGTTGTAAGACAATATTGTACTGGCAAACATGCAGGTTGGTTCTGCTATTTCTCTGAAGTATAGGCAACCTTCCAAGAGAACTCACAAAGTGGCATTTGGCCTGGTGAATTCAAAATGACCCAGAGTTGGGTTATCAATCTTTTCTGTGTTCCAGAAGAAAGCAAACTGAGGTACTATACTAAAACACTGTGAGTCACAGAACCGAAGTATTTATTTGTGACATTGACCAGCACATCTTCCTTGTAAAGAAAGGAGTATTAATTATGCAGTGTGGCACAGCATATTATTTCTAAACCTCGTGGTTTACAACATTTATTATCTCAAGAGAATTTGGGAATAGCTTAGTTGGGTCATCTGCTTTGAGGTCTCTCCCAGGCTACAATAAGATGTTGGAAGGGGCTGCAGTTTTCTCTAGACTCAACTAAGGCAGGATCCACTTCCAAGCTTTCTCACATGGCTGTTGGCATGCCTCCTGTCTTTAAGAGTGTTGGATCGAGGGCCTCGGCTCCCTTGTTGGCTATTCGCCAGAGGCCACCATCAGCTCTTTGCCACAAGGACTTTACATAGGGCAATTCAGTACACAGCAACCTGCTTCAGTAGATCGAGCAAGTGAAAAGATCCAGAGAGAGAAAGAGAGAGAGCCTGCCAGCAGGAAGAAAGTCGGTTTTTATGACTTAATCTTGGAAGTGACTTTCCTTTACTTTTGCCATATTCTCTTCATCAGAAGCAAGTCCCTAGGTAGAGCCCACACTTAAAGGAGACAGGGACCACACAAGTATGAGAATATTAGGAGGCAGGGTGCATTATTGGCCATCTTAATAGATTCCTACCAAAGTGACTATGCATCCAGAAAATAAGATTGTTGCATTATCTGGCAAGATTGGGATTGGAACAAGGAGTATTATATAATCAAATATTTTATGGACGCAAAAACATATCTAAAGGTAGATCAGATGTGTACCTCAATCTTTAAAGGGAACTTTATCCCTGGTAGGTGCTCTCATGAGCATTTGTAAAACTTGCCAGATTAACTGCTTTCTCTAGGCTACATTTCTAGACAAACACTCTTACCGATTTTCATATTCTTTCTTTAGGTATGATCATTCTGTCAACACATTTTCTTGTCTGTTTGTTAGTCTGTCTCTTTAATATAATTTTACACTTCACTGGGTTGATCTTTTGAGGGTTAATTTTGAAATTTAGTGCCTTTTGGGGCGCCTGGGTGGCGCAGTCGGTTAAGCGTCCGACTTCAGCCAGGTCACGATCTCGCGGTCCGTGAGTTCGAGCCCCGCGTCGGGCTCTGGGCTGATGGCTCGGAGCCTGGAGCCTGTTTCCGATTCTGTGTCTCCCTCTCTCTCTGCCCCTCCCCCCGTTCATGCTCTGTCTCTCTCTGTCCCAAAAATAAATAAAAAACGTTGAAATTTAGTGCCTTTAAGGTTAACATTATTTAATAATTCTTGTATAACATGTTACTGTTCTTACCCACCTACTGTCTAAATAATAGTTGATAATTCTATTAGATAAGATATAAAGAAAAGCTGTTCTCCACAAAAGTGTCATTTCTTTCATTAAAATAGTTCTCATATTTATTTAAAAAATTTGAGACTTTGTCATGTAAGGTTGTCATTTGTCAAGTTTAGCACCAGACCCATATTTTGGTTCAGATTGTATAAATGTGTTAAAGAAAGCTCTAGAGATTTAGAGCTTAATTCACTTACAGGTGCTTCCCTAAACAAATATAACTTTATTAAAACAGCTTATTTAGTCATGCTAGAGAAAATGGGAAAAAATAGTAACTGTTAAACTTTTAAAAGAAAGATGATTTTTCCCTCCAAACTTAAAATCACTAGGGTCTGCAAGCGCTGTTCTTCTGTCACCGTTTTTCCCCCAGAGATAACACGTAAGTTTATTCTGAAAACAATTTATTCACTGAGGGTTTTGACTGTGTCTTGCAATTCTGAAGGATACAAATGATTGGTTTAAAAGACCCATTTCCCTTTCCTGCAGTGTCTTATTTTATCAAATAAAATCACTTTTTTTCCTACTTTCTGTTTTAATTAAGCATAGTAGATAATTTATCCACTCATCCTTCGGGTTCAGATATGCCCTCAAATGATTATTTCCTTACATACCTGTGTCTTAGTCTTTATTCCAGAAATGAATAGAAGAATGGAGAAAGTAATGAGAGATTTTTACTGTGCTTTACTTTGCTGAAGTTGGAAGGTCTCACCTTCCAAATCAGGACAAGGTAACCTAAGTACAAAGCACCCCATTCTCACTTGCTGGTACATTAACCACTGTGATGGTTTCCCACTTCTTACTAATGAAGGCTTAATTAGAACACACACACACACACACACACACACACACACACACACACACAAATACTTTACCAAAGTAGACCTACCAGCAATATAATTTTTCTTTGTTTACAGAAACAAAACTTTAAAGATGTTTGTGTTCTCCTTTTATTTTGTTTTTCATAAACTTTAAAAAAATAAACTGTGTTTCAAACACAGCTAATCAGAACAGTACTTTCCTTATACCAACAAATGCACATTAGCATGCATAATCCTCACTAACAGGTAATAATACAGTTAAGCAGACTTCATAAACTTCACAATTGTAAATTTACAATTAAAACATAATGGACCAATAGACCAGAATCCAGCTTATGTCCACACCCTCAGTCCAGTAGGTTTCATGAAACTGAATCTGGTGTTTGGGGGAACTCTATTAACAAAATCACTAAGTGTCGTCTTACTATCTAATACTTGAGTAGGATTTCTCAAAAGCCTAGTTGTTAAGCAGAAAATATTTACTATGAGAATACTCTCTACATAATCAGTGAAATAGTATATGTGGATAGTGGAGAGTGTATATCCTCAATGAGTTATTAACAAGTAGCTGGTATCAGTGAAGTATTAAAACTTTGTATGATTTAGACAAACTATTTTATTTATTTAAGTTGTATTTGAAAGGAAACCATACTTTCAAAAAATTTTAAAAAAACTATTAAAACTCTCATATGTCCTTTACCAAGATTCATCTATTGTTAATACTTTGTCTCATGTGCTTTATAATTATTTCTATTTGTATAGTATTTTCTGAAGGATTTGAGAATAAGTTGTAAACATCGTGGCCCTTTACCTGCTATATTTACCCAAACATAAGAAGTATTTACTAAAAATAAGGGTGTTCTCTTATACATAAACACAGTATAATTATCATCTCAGTGAATACTTCATTGACACTTTACTCTTATTTGATCTGATGTTGAAATTCTAATTTTGTGCTTTGACCCAGTCATGTCCTTTATAGCATTTTTACAGCATTACTGAATCCAAATTAGTATCACATATTCTATTTAGTTGTTATTTCCTCTTTAGTCTCCTTGATCTTGAGCTCTTCCTTGGACTTTAAAAAATTTATAAAATTGACATTTGGAAGAATACAGTCTTAATAGAATGTTTATCATTTTCATCTGATAGTTCCTCATGAGTAGGCTCAGCTTATATATTCTAAGCCAATATACCACCCACATGAGACTGTATTTTTCTCAAGGTATGCATTCAGGGGCATATGATCTTCCCCTCATTTTGTGATCTTAATTTGATAGTTCTCTCCAGATTCCAGGCAATGTTCAAGTTACTAGAAATACACAACATCATATGGTATGTTATCTGTTATTAAGGATATTATAGCCAGAGTTTAATCAATTTCTCTAGGATAGTGAAGCTTTTTTAAAAATTTTTTTAGAAAAAGTTTATTTATTTATTTTGACAGAAAGAGAAAGGGTGCAAGAGTGAGAGGGAGGGAGAGAGAGAATCCCAAACAGTCTCCACACTGTCAGCGCAGAGGCCGACATAAGGCTTGAACCCATGGACCATGAGGCTTGAACTCACGAACTCTACGATCTTGACCTGAGCCAAAATCAGGGGTCTGACACATAACTATTTGAGCCACCCGAGTGCCCCTAGGATAGCGAAGCTTTTTAAGTGTTGGCATAGTAAAAGCAACTTGAGGGGACAAGTTTGAATCCTATGACTCACAGTTGTAACAACACTTAGGTTCTAGTAATACAATATATGGGATCCAAACCCTCTCCATGAGTATAGGCTGATTATTCATGGTTAAAACATTTTGTCAGAGGGATGATTTCTTAACATTAAGTACAGAATGGCCTGTTCCCTGTTGCATAGATAAGCAGCAGACAATTGATGATGATGATTTTTTAATCAATTTTGTTTGGTTGTGGTCATGGAGGTATGGTTTTAAGAACATTGAGCTCCTACATAGATATCAGTTAATGGAACCACAGGGTCCAGATTTCTACCCCACTGGGGAAGGTTCTTGAGTTGCAGAATAAAAGACCTTTAGCATCCAGTAAAGCAGCATTATCTTAATCTCTGATAACAAATTCTTCTTTGTCCACAGAGAGCATCAACATCATCACTGAGCCTAAAATTCAGGCAGAGCCTATTCTTTAAGATACAGACAGCAAGAATGTCACTTCTCAGAGGAAATGAAATATTTTAAGCTGATCTAGCCATTTGGGAAAGTATTTTGCCTAGGGCTGGAGTTGACTAAATAACTTCAAGCCAGCGGAGATTAACCATAGTTATCTGTAGATCTTCAGATGCCTTCCCTGCATAGTTTCAGCCCAGCTTTCATTACTGGTTTGTCTATTTAGCATCCTATTTAGAAAGGATGTTGTGAGTAGACCAGTTGCCCAATGATGATCCTTTCTAGCCACACAAAACCTACAGCCCAGTTCCACCTGCTTCAAGTTGTTGAATTGCCAAAGTTTGGGTCCCTCCTTGATTCTTGTGCTTACCTAAAGTCTGATACAAAATTCCTTCACAAGGAATGGACAGAGTTTCCCTTTTATTATCTTTGACTAAAGCTTAGTTACCTTTCAATCTATATATTATAGCTTTAGATGATCTTCTAAGAACATGTTTTAAACTAGACTGCGGTCTGTCATTTACTTTCTTCTTTGAAGGAAACTGAGAAATATATAAAAGCAGTTTTTGAGTGTACTTTTTTTGTCATTTTTTAAAATGTTTGTTTATTTTTGAGAGAGGGGGAGAGAGAAAGAGAAGGGGCATAGAGAAAGGGAGGAAGAGGTTCCAAAACGGGCTCCACGCTGAGAGCAGAGAGCCCAGTGTGGGGCTGGAACTCAGGAACTCTGAGATCATGACCTGAGCCGAATCCAGAAGCTTAACCAACTGAGCCACACAGGCGCTCCTTGTCATCACTATTAACTACAATCAAGAGCTCTACTTCATACTAGCCTAGTAATAAACATGATATTATCTGCTCTGATTTCTAAGGAGCTGGGCCATATTGTTTCTTTAGGTAGCATATTACCTACAGCTTGTACTAGTATATTTGGCTTGTATAGACAGAATACACTTGTTGCAGTGCTCTTGTATACACAGCCCATGCCCACTCTCTAGAATAGCACTAGGTACTTATGCAGAAAGCATTCCAAAAGGATCTGGGGTCCAGTTCTCTCTCACTTTGACCCAACTCTGTGGGCCTCACATTACGCAGCCATAACCCCGAGTTACATAAAATTCAAAATCTGTTGTAAATTTTTCAGTTTTTACTCTTTAATTATATTTGAACACAACCTTCAATATAACTTCTGGAAATTTCTTGGACCGTTAGTTAACTGCATTTCATGAGAAGAAATTATATTTACTCAGAATCCTCTCATAAAAGGGCCTCTGCTGAACATCAATCTCTCTTAAAATATTTCTCATGTAAATGTAGACTTTGTGTCTCTGCTTCTTTGCTTTAGCAGTCGCAGAATGTTCTTACTCTAAATATAAAGTTATAAAAAAAAGCAAGAAACAATATTTTCTTTAATTAGCTTCTTCCTTTGGGGGTTTTAGAAGAGGGGTTATGACTTGACAAAGATCCTTCCCATCTGTTCCTGTTTGTTTGCTTTTATTTTGACTTCCTCTCGTTGTCTTATCAAATATCACATGAATCATTAACATTTGTTTTCATCACTTGTTTTGGTTTCTCTTACTTTGTATGATTAAGACATGATGTTGAGAGAGGCTCAGGGCTAATATTAACCTAATAGTCTTTAAGTAAATATCAAAGTTTCTGGATACATGATCTTATATGTTTGCCTCTGTCATGTTAATATTTTCCTCAGCTCTGGAGTAGTGAGATATGTGTACATACAACTGTTTTGTGAAAGCAGGAAATTTTGTTAGATTACAGGTGTCTGGATATAAGTTTTGAAAAAAATAGATGCCATTTTTAATAAAGCTACTTCCTAACAGGAAATGTAATTTATTAAGCCCTTTGTGCAAAAAAACATGTAAGAGATCCTTGTGGATATTTGCAAGGGAGTTCTATTCAAAACTAGAATATATATCTATTTGCACGTTATACAATACCTTTCACTAGCAGACTCCCTTTTTCATACAATGAAAGAATTGGATTTCTGGTGTCACCCAACTAAGCAATTTGAAATTGATCCAACTTGTATGCTATCTTCTAGTATAAAATCTTATTATATAATGTCGTTGTTATTGAACAAGTTTTGTTAGTTCTAAAAATAAATGATCAAGCTATTCGATACTCTAGTTTTAGAATATATGTAGAAATAAAGCGAAATTCTATGTCTGTCTATATGTATTAGATATTTCCAATAACTACATATAATAATACCTGCAAAAGCATTATATCAAAACAGTAAAATTAATACATGAACACAAAACAAACCAAAATTGGAAATTTTGTGACAGATTCCCTATTTCTTCCTCAACCACAGCAAATAATACATTTAATGGTATATACTATCTGCTTAATGATCTGATCTGATGGCTTCAACTTTACTATTAAAACCTGAGATCCATTTTTACGAGGAATTTTTAAAAATTTAACTCATTATCTATAGAGCTAAATCTTCATTGTAACGATAAATATCATACAAAACTTTACACCTGCAGTAAACTATTCTGTGATGTAGATAATTTCTTACACACCAAATTATAGCTGTAAGCATCAAATCACAATGAACTTTGGAACTATTAGGAATTTGTAATTTAAATCGTTTCATTCACTCCCTACTCCCCAATGCTCTTAATTAGAACAGACTTTTTAATTAAGTACTCCCATGCACAAAGTGTAGCTTGATGATTTTTCTGTCATATCAAACTCCCATACAAAAGCAAATAATCATAGTGTTAAAAGAGGATTTTTTTTTAAATCAAACCATCAGAATTCTAGTTCTTGTTTCAATTTATTCAGTTGAAATTCTGCACACCAAAAGAAAGACCCTGTCTTGGGGAATACAACGAGGAATAGATCCACAAGGCAGGAAGGCTGATGGTACTGAGATTCAATCTCTTACCTCTACAAGTCAGAGACATTGTATTTCCTCCAGTGAGGGTCCAATTGCTTATTAAAGGGAAGTGACATAGTGGAATGGATGTGAAATTTGGATTCACACAAATATCAAATCACTACTTGCAAGCTCTGTGAAAATGTGCAAGAGACTTAAGTTTTTCAAGCTTAGTAGCCTACTTTTAAAAGGCACTGAGAAGACCTATTATGTTCAGTTGTTGGGAAGTTTAGAGTTAAAATCTGTAAGTGCCTTGAACACAAGTGCTCAGAAAATATTAACTATGCTAATAATAATCATTTCCTTTATTGCTAATTTAGGTGATCTTAAAAAAAGCTCTCATCCATTCGAGATATCAAGGAATAATTGTTTGGTAAACCTGGCATCAGGAAGAAACAGGAAACTATCTTTCCGTGGTCACCACGTGTAGAAATAGATAAATACAATATGAGAAAGGGTGGATAGGTGTGAGATTGTCTAGTTAGAAGGTGAGTAGAATGCACAAAGGGCAGCCCTTAAAACAAAATATATAAATTAGACCTCTGAGTTTGCAGATCAAACCACACACCTCTGCATAACAAAGTCTTAGCTGTGGAAGTACTCCAGCTCGTTTTTGTAGGGCCTTCTCTATGGCCCCATGGCTTTGTGTGCTGTTTCAAGACTCAAGGAAGGGAAGTATTGAAACCATTATTATATAACATAAAAACATAGTCAGTTTGAATTATGGGCCCATATATCTTTCCTAGCACCCTTACCATTCTACTTTCACTCAGGTGGTTTGTTATCAAAAGCCTGAGATAGACCTGTGGTCCATAATTCAGAGGCCTGTTGTTAGCTCTCTGGGTACATAACACGTGGGGCTGTTTGCTGTGGATTGCAGACCAGTTTAACTTCTCTGGAACAATATAAAATTAGTTAAAACTTTTTTTTTCCTTACAGACTTTGAATTATCTGTAAGTATGTTTCAATAAGTGTGACAAAATCACAAAGTAGAACTGATTTGAAAGTTAAGCTTTGCAGTCAAAAGGAGAGTGAGTTACTCTTCAGGGTCTGTCTTTGCCTGGTGTATATCTGCTTCCAGTTAATTCTAAGGCAGATAATCTCTGAGGCCTACGTATTATTTAATCATGAAACGGCCTTAACTGTAGCAGGTGGGGTCTGTTTTATAGCTGGCATCTTTAATGCTTGATGCATTTGTCCATCTGTTAGGAACATTAGTCAAAAACGCAAGGAGTCATTTATTAAAAATGGAATTATAGTAGATCAGATATGAGCACATAAATATAATGCATATAATTTTTATAAATGTATTTCATATATGACCTGGCTGACTCAGTTGATAAAGCATACACCTCTTGATCCTGGAGTCATACGTTCAAGCCCCACATGGGGCATGGAATCTACTTTAAAAAGATAAAAAAATAAGAAATAAATTTCTAGCATGCCAAAGATAATTATTTTTGTTATGTTAATATATTGATTCATTTCCCCAAAAGTTTAACATGTGGGATTGCTTTAAACTTGTAAGGCAAGCATCATGCTGAACACTATCATTCTAATACTGATGGGAGTAATACTGATGGGCTGCTGCTTGTGTGGATCTCACCATGTAGTAGGCTCCCAAATGCAACTTCAAAGTGAGACAAGTATTATGGATTTAATTCCTAGGATGTTTGTACTGGAGAATAAATAGGAGCTCTCTGTTTAGAGAAGTTCCGTAGAGGAGAGCAGGAAGGGAATCAGAGAAGGAGGAAGTACTTATCTTCTAGGACTAAATAATCCAACACAGCACAGAGCTTGGTGTGTCATAGAATGCACAGGAGAGTCACGGTCATGGAGTGAGGGGAGAATGGTAACAGATAAGATTAGAGAGGAAAATACTAGATATTTGAATTTGGAGGAAGTTGAGAATGTCTCTTGTCCAAATATCTAATGCTGGAATGCTAGGAAACATTGTGTTTTTTTTTTTTTGTTTGTTTGTTTTGTTTTGTGTTTCCTTAAAGTAAGAATGGGAACGATACTCTCAACATAATTGACTACATAGCAGAAATGATGAGATAGCTAAAAGGAGAAAGTAGGGATAAAGTAATTAAAGGCTAAGAATTAGAAACTTTGGTAAAAATATTAGTACTCTGCTTTTTAAGTTGCTTCTGAATCCTCTATTGCTAGATTTTTATAAAATGTATGTTACTTTATGTAGTAAAAAATCATTAGGATCAAAGTTATCTTTAAAAAGGTCCAATTGTGGGGCGCCCGGGTGGCTCAGTCAGTTAAGTGTCTGACTTCAACTCAGGTCATGATCTCACAGTTTGTGAGTTCGAGCCCTGCATCAGGCTCTGTGCTGACAGCTCAGAGCCTGGAGCCTGCTTCGGATTCTGTGTCTCCTCCTCTCTCTGCCCCTCCCATGCTCATGCTCTGTCTCTCTCTGTTTCTCAATAGTAAATAAAAAAACTTGAAAAAAAATAAAAGTGTCCAATTGTTAGCCACATTGTACTAAATATATGAAAGGCTGAAATTTTAGCTTATTTTATAATACCAAGTTTATTCGGATTATTTACAAAGTAATTATTAGGAACTCCTGCTAAACTGAAACCAGAAAGTTACACACATATATAATGTGTATATAGATGGTATATTTATGTATGATGTAAGTGAGAAAATTAGTTTTGTCTCAGAGGTGGCTGTAATCAAGCCAAGCAAACAGAAGAAATCACACCATGTTCCATGCAAAAACAATAAATATTTTATAATCTGTTAATATAGTACTGTCATATCCTTACTTAGAAAGAAATTTTCATCAAAATGTTATGGTTTTGATATTGGTATTTGATTAATATTTGATTTAGGAAATTTCTATATTTGCTGTAATAGTGTAATAGCTACTTCTGAGTTATAGTAATATTTAGTATTAATGAAAGATTATCATTACAGGCCAGGAGGTAAAATGTTTTTGGACAGCATATATAGGATGATTATCTAGCATAGTTTTGTATGCCTTTAAGTCATTGTTCAAAAATAGTGTTCAGTTGGATTAATAATATATTTGCATTGGTGAATCTCAGATTATATCATATATCCAAATGTGTATGCTACTTATGGGGAACAGACAGTCATTGTCATTATTATATGTTTCATATATTAAAGTTTGCTGATACATGATTATTGATTGATTATTTAGAGACTTCCAAGTAAATATTATTATTAGAGTTTAACTGGATTGATTTTACAGAGGCAACCAATACTTGATACACCTTATTAGAAATTAGCAAGTGTGGGGTGTGGGGGGCGGTACCTGGGTGACTCAGTCATTTTATGTGTCAACTCTTGATTTTGGTTCAGGTCATGATCTCATGGTTTGTGGGATTGAACCCCACTTTGGACTCAGTGCTGACAGCATGGGACCTGCTTGGGATTCACTTGCCCCTCTCTGGCTTGCTTGGGTGTGGGCGCGCACACGTGCTCTCTCTCTCTCTTACTCTAAATAAATAAGTAAATAATAGATAAATAACAAAAAAAAATAGCTAATATGAGAGTAATCTCACGGACATTCTTTTGCATGTGGCTGAAGTCAAATGGTGGATTTTATTTTATTTATTTTTTTAAACATTTTTTTAACGTTTATTTATTTTTGAGACAGAGAGAGACAGAGCTTGAATGGAGGAGGGTCAGAGAGAGAGGGAGACACAGAATCCGAAACAGGCTCCGGGCTCTGAGCTGTCAGCACAGAGCCCGACGCGGGGCTGGAACTCACGGACCGCAAGAACATGACCTGAGCCGAAGTCAGACGCTTAACTGACTGAGCCAGGCAAATGGTGGATTTTAAATGATAACAGTATAATAAGTTAAATATGTATTTACATTTATGTGATTTATTTATTTCAATATCTATTTTGTGTAAATCTCACAAAACCTGTCTTTGATTCATTCATTCATTCAACACATGTTTATTGAATATGTGCCAGGTTATTGGGATATATCAATGAACAAAACAGAGTCTGTGACATCTGAGAGGTACAACTGACAATTTAGGCTAAAATAAAACATAGTAGGACTGTAGAAATTTGGGCACACCAATATTTCTAAGTAAAAAACTATTTAACATTGGTTTTAAGTTCCTTACTGATTACTATGTCTACTACAGGTCATGTGAGAGAATGCAATTAGCTTAGTGTTAAAGATGAGGATCTGCAAATATTTGGACTATATATTTCTATTTGCTGGATTTAGTGTAGGTGATTTCTGTTTCCTTATATTTCAGCTTTTGAAGTTATCAGTCATTTTGCAAACATTTACATGGCAATATGCATTTTTAAAAATGCTTGGAAAATTTTCTTTTCAGATTACCTTCTACTGTAGGTCTTAAAACTTGGAATTTAGATATATTTTCTATAAATACAGTAAAACTTTGGTTTGTGAGTGTTATTCATTTCGGAAACATACTTGTAATCCAAAGCACTCGTATATCAAAGCAAATTTCAAGAACCTTTGCCTCATTTGTGATCATGTGACATTCAGTGTCACATACTACTGGTATTGTAAGACATCACTCATTTATCAAGTTAAAATTTATTAGAAATGTTTGCTGGTCATGTAGAACATTTGCAGAACAGGTTACTCGCAATCCAAGGTTTCATTATATATCCAAAGTTTAGTCCACACCACAATGTTGGCAGTTTAGAGGGTGTTACAGTTGAGAAATGAGTTTACATTTTGTTTTTTTTTTCCCTCTGGATTTTTAATTTCCCGTTTCTTATTTTGCTTCATTCAAATGTGTTTATTGAATGTGTCCAATATTTGACTTGCTTTTCTTTTTCACGTGACTGTGAGTTTCTCAGTTGGTAAAAGTTGAGTAATATATTTCCATCTTACCATTTAATTATTTGGTTAATTTCATTTCAAGGAGGAAAGACTATATAGCTCATTGATAGTGATGAAATAACTTAGGTGGCTTTCATATAAATAGCAACAAATGTGCACAGTTGTTACATTACATGGTATATTTAACAACACTGCTAAGGAGTATGATGGGAGCTTAGTTTTTCTTGATGGAGATACACCTGAGTGCATTCAGAGAGGCTTTGTTTCTGCAAGCTTGGAGGAAGTAATTGTCATTCAACAGAAATCAACTAGCTTTGCATATCAGTAACACACACACACACACACACACACACACACACACACACACACTCTTATTTATTTTCTGAGTGCTCTGGAACTGATATCAAAATAGCAAATATATATTTATGAGAAACTCTGTATTCTTTTTGATCACATAAACTCCATGTAATTTCGAAATTAACATTGAGAATATGTGAAAAAATGTTACTTCCTAAACAAATGAAGATAGAATAAAATACACAAATATTATAGCAGCCTACTTAGTTATTATATTCACATTGGTCTCCCAAATGTCATGTAATTAATTATTTTTTATTGTTCATTTTTAGATGGAAGACTGTATTTGAAAACTACTGTCATGTACTGAATCTTTCCTGTTGAAGAAATTCCATGTTATAGTAAAGAACTTTGCAGACATTCGTCATTTGAAAGTTCAGAAAAAATAAAGTCCTTTTACGGGAACTTCCTCAATTTTGTGTATTAATGTTCTTTAAAAGTTTAAGTATTCTACAAAGTTTCCTCCATTGATTTTCACCTGTGGTTCATACCAGAGACCTGAGAATGTTTGTAAATGTACAAGTATCAACTTCTTACAGTTAATAACTGCAACTTTGCTGCTGGACACTTGTATACTGAGTTAAAGACAGGTCTGAATAAGACCTAGCTTTGTTTTTTTTAATGGAATGAACCATTTTCTTCCTCTGAAAATTCTGTATCTGAGCACATCAAGAGACTCTTGTAACAGTGGTCACCCGGACTTACAGAATTATGTCCTCCAGAAACCAGCAAGAACACTTGGAAATGAACTTGTAGGGGGCATAGAGGATTCCTAAAAAAAAAAAACAAAAAACAAAACAAAACAAAAAAAAACAAAAAAAAAACACAAAAAACACAAAAAAATCAATAAATCAAAGAGTAATATTCTATTACATTTGATTTTAAACTAATTGTGGGTTTTCTCCTGAAGATTTTTTTCACATATTCCAAAAGACCAACAAATGGATGTTGACAACAACCCAGTGAAATAACATTTTGCATATCTGAAAAGAAGCATTGAATATAAGCCAAAAGGTTTCACTGAAGGTCTTTTTTCTTAAAAAAAAAATAAATGTAACATGTTTTCATTCCAAACTGGTAGTGGTATATAGAATTTAAAATAATAATGATGCTTCTTATTCAAACTGTTGGTCACATGTACAGTATATAAACATAAAACATACAAGGAAGGTATTATGTATGCAGTAGTATACTAGAGTTTAGGAAAATGAGAATTTTAGAAAATATGTTTTGTCACCCTGTTAGTCAGAAAGACATCTTTCTGGTTTTAACGCATGCAGGCATGTAAATATTTGTCTGGAGTCACAGTATTAATGAATGAGATCTTAAGCATCTGGTGACATCAGAACTCTGTGTCAGCCACTTTTATTTGTATATTGAACCCTAGTTAGTGCCCCAAACTGCACTATTGAGAATGGATTGTGGCTGAACAGTAAATCAAAACACCAGAAATATTTTTATATGTTAATGTCATATTATGTTAATGTTGCTGAAAAACAAAACCTAACAAACCCTTGATGTATCAGTCCAATACCATGTAGCGCTGAGTGATAAAGTTAAAATGTGTTGTGCTTCCCCCCCCCGGTCAGAGGGAAGGGTGCCTATGTGTTATTTTCACTGTCTTTTTGAAAGTTACAGTATGTGTTTTCACTTTTGTGCAGATAACTGGAAGTAAAGCTGCAAACAGTGCTTATTACCCACTGAAGTTACCTTCTCTTTGTTTTTACTAATCTGGAGTTACACCTTTAAAGACTGATATTATGAATCAGTACAGTCACTGTACATTTTATGATTTTGCTGTCATCTTAAGATTTTATGATCATAACATTATTTATTACCATAAATAGCAAAATCCTAAATGTCCAAGAAAGCTAGCTTAAAAATGTTTAAAGATAGTTCCAATTCGGTATTAATTATTCGGTTAAGAAAAATTAACACCGTAGATACTCTGGCACTAAGCTTCTATAGTTTTTAGGTCTTCCTTGCAATACTGGAACATATTTCTTTTGTGTAGTTCACTATTAACCAGCTGAGTCCATTTTTTAATACAATAATAAACTTATGTATACAGTTCCTATTTTAGCTTGCTTGAAAGGGAGCAATATTTTTATTTAAAATACTGTTAGTAAATGCTTTGTAGAAACTTGGTTTCCTATGCATAGTTCTTCCATAACCATCTTTTGTTGTTTGAGCACAAGAGATTCTATTCCTTGTTGTCTGTATTTCTTGCTTTTCCCTGGATGCAGTCTTTAAAGGATTACGACACTTAAAATTGGAGGGACTTGTGGCAAGCTTTTGAATCATACATTTTTTAAAAGAATTTTTAAAAAGCCTACAACTGAACCTAAGTAGTAGAATCAGCCATTGCTCTGCTCCTTGCATAGAGTCACCTGTTAAGTAGGTTAAATAGTTTTAAAATGCATACTTTCAAGACCTTTGAGAATGCTTTAGTGTTTGGTTTGATATAAAAGGAATTTTAGCAAGGATTAAAGAAAGAAGCTACAGCTATATGTTAAGAGAAAATCTTACTAACATGTTGTAAATATTACAATTCACGAAATGTTATTTTAAGTCTGTAACTTAAGTTTTTTTTTTCCTTTTTTAGTTATACAGGTTGGTTTGAAATTTGTTTGTTTTGGGTTTTTTTTCGTATAAACAAGTAAAATTGTGCCCATTTTATGGTTTCCATGCTTTTGTAATCCTAAAAATATTAATGTCTAGTTGTTCTATATTATAACCACATTTGCGCTCTATGCAAGCCCTTGGAACAGAACATACTCATCTTCATGTAGGACCTATGAAAATTGTCTATTTTTATCTATATATTTAAAGTTTTCTAAAAATGATAAAAGGTTATTACGAATTTTGTTGTACAAAATCTGTACAAAAATCTGTTTTTACATCATAATGCAAGAATTGGAAATTTTTCTATGGTAGCCTAGTTCTTTGAGCCTGGTTTCAATGTGAGAACCACGTTTACTGTTATTGTATTTAATTTTCTTTTTTCTTTTCAACAATCTCCTAATAAAACTGTCTGAAATCTCCCTGTGACTTTATTTACAGTTCGTCTTTATTAAATTTTGTGAAATGCATAGCATTGAAGGAATATTTACTTTCTAATGGGAGGCATCTAAAAACAACATAAGTCAGCTCTTTGCAATGCGAGGGGAACAATGCTCAATGATTTTATTTAACATGCAACTGCTTCTATCTCTAATATGAATTACTGTGGTGAAAAACATCATAAAAGCACACTCTGTAGTTATTGTTTAACAAGCAGATTTTCCATATTTTGTTTCTTGCCAGCTAAGCAAACTGCCCACATATACATGATTTATTTATGTACATTTCTCAGTTTATGAAGCTGTTATTTGTACCCTTTTCCTTTATATTCTTATATTCCCATGATTCTTATTTCACAAAGCTTTGTGCTGAATAATGTAAAGTAGACATGTTGATGGAACAAAATATATTATTCCCATATCTATGAGAGTGTAGATTTGTAACTCTAACTTAGTGTTTTGCTTTCGATCTCTATCATTGGAAAAAAATGTCTTTAAAAACTTTGAAATTCCAATATCGTTTAATAATATATACACATTTTCATCAATCCAAAATGCTGCATTTGAAGAAATATTGGGTTACTATCTCTGTTAATACTCTAAACATTCCCAAGAGAATGGAAAATGGACTTTTTTCTGTCAAAAGAAATCATTTCACTGAATTAACAAAACATGATTTTTCCCTAATAAAAGCTTAAAATGTTTATGTGACCATTACAAACACATTTTTGTCTTCTGTCTTCATATGTTTGTGCCAGTAAGACTTGTACTAGAGCATCAAACAGTCTTTGGATGTCAGTGGAATTGGGTAATGATTTAAGGTTTTTCCCATGTGTTCTCATTGGGACTAGCAAATTTACAATATGAACAACAACTATTACTAGAAGCGAGTGAATTACAAATAAAAGGTGTGTGGATTGCATTTTTACAATATGGGAAGTAGAGATGTTAATCGAATTCAAACGTTATTGTAAATGGCATTGTAAAAACTATCACTTCTCCTCATGTGTAGGCTTGGTGCTAAAATTTATCTTTAATATGTACAAGTGGTATATAAAAGCTGAACTGATCCTCATCTATTCATTTAAACAGATTCATTAATAAAGTCTCTATTCTGCACAAAGCACTGTGCTAGATGTAATGACTGAAGTGAAAAACTCGGCTGTTGTCCCAGAGGAGCTTGTAATTTTTTTAGAATAGGAAATTTTACTTTCAGCAAGAAAAGATTCATTGAGCCTCTTCTAATGTGTTGTGGACATGGAACAGGTATTAAGAGGGTTCCGACTTAGACACCGTCCCTCGAAGTGGTGACAGTGACCCAACTTACACATTCATCTAGAGAATAACTCATGTTTTGTGAGTCAAACAACATTTTGTGTAGGGATTGAGAAAAGGGATGGATACATTTTCCTCTAGGTAAAATATGATACCAGGTATTCTTTTCATGTTATGTTTCATTTATTTCGATCAGATTACTTGTCTTACCAATGCTCGCCAGCTTCATTTTTAAGGTAAGTAGCCTGTTTAATCACCAAATAAGTTATTATCAACAATAAATTCCTACTATGTTGGGACTTTTGAGTATTAGTTATAATATCCAATTTTTATGACCTAGCATCTATATATCTTGGGTAAAATGGCCTGCATTGATTCAAACACAGAGCATAAATGTTTAAATGCCAAATGAGGGGCGCCTGGGTGGCGCAGTCGGTTAAGCGTCCGACTTCAGCCAGGTCACGATCTCGCGGTCCGGGAGTTCGAGCCCCGCGTCGGGCTCTGGGCTGATGGCTCAGAGCCTGGAGCCTGTTTCCGATTCTGTGTCTCCCCCTCTCTCTGCCCCTCCCCCGTTCATGCTATGTCTCTCTCTGTCCCAAAAATAAATAAACGTTGAAAAAAAATTAAAAAAAAAATAAATGCCAAATGAGTCCATTGGGCAATGAGTGACATTTGTAGTGGCAGCATCATTTGTATTTATAGGTTAATGAGCAGGAGGTTTTGAACTGAACCATCGAATCGGGACTCCTTTGGTTGGAGTAACAAAAATTGATTCCTGCAGGTTCCTACTCTCACCCCTGTGCTTCTCCTAGTGACTGTTTTCTTCTTCTTCTCATTGCGGACATATTTTGTTTCTCTTGTTCACTTCTTGACTCCTCCTGTTATTCAGGAGCATAAGACCTAACCCACCGAAGTGAGCCAACCCTTTTCTTTCTCTTATCCTAAGTCAGATTCCCTGAGAATTTTGATTGCCTCAAGTCAGAGCACATGCAAGTAAGGTATCTTGGCAGTACATTAGATGCACCTAGGGAATTTTAGAAATACTTTGTCTAATTAAGTTTGAATCCCTGTGGGTTGGTGCTAAGACATCAGTAGTTTTAAGTTCCTTGGGTGATTCAGTATTTTTAAGTTCCTAAGGTTGAGAACCACTGTCTGAGAGGGTGGTAAATATCACAGTATAGAAAATGACTAGTAAGCCTTCTGTGGGGACAGGGACATAGTTGGGGATGGGTGGACAGCATTATAAGCTATACAGACGGTACAGGAGCCAACCAAAAGTTCTATGAAATCATTCAAATTACATAAAATCTGTAAAGTATTTAACACATATTTTCAAAAGTAGTGTTAGCATTATGAACTTAATTCTGAATATGAATTTGCAATCCCAGTAAGGTACAATAGAAGTCACATTTTTTTCTAAATAAAATTATCGATTAATCTGACCACAAAGCTGCACAGTGAAGTAAAAATTCTATTTCAATTATTACTGAGGCTTCCTCCATCTGAATGTCCTCAGTCCAGATATTCTCCTCAGTCCATGCCATTTGGAGAAAATGCTCAGGTTTTCATGCCTGAGATCCAGCCTTCAAGAAACAGCTCTAACCCCTTCTCTTTGGAGGGCCTCCAGGTCTGTGGAAGCAAAAATCGTAACACACTTTGGTGTGATTCTAGATGTAGGAAAAGAAAATATTTAAGACAATTACATTGTAGCTGGGGAAGTGTATAGCGTGTGAGAGGATGTAGCGTGCGTCATGTTTTAAAAAGACATGATAGATATGGTACTCCTGGGTGGCTCATTCGGTTAAGCATCCGACGTTGGCTCAGGTTATTATCTCACAGTTCGTGGGTTTGAGCCCCACATTGGGCTCTGTGCTGACAGCTCAGAGCCTGGAGCCTGCTTCGGATTCTATGTCTCCCTCTCTCTCTGCCCTGCCCCCACTCACCCTCTGTCCCTCCCTGTTTCTCAAAAATGAATAAACATTAAGGAAAATTAAAAAAACAAAAACAAAAACAAAAAACACAGTAGACAAACCGAAATGGAATCCAATGCTGTAAGTAAAGTTAGCTCCCAGAAAGACAGTAAATATTTTTTGATAATTCATCCAGTGTCTTAAGCTATCTTGCTACTTGTTTTGAACCCTGTCTCCAGTTCTTGGTTGCTCTTTCAACAATGCTAATTGTGAGTGTTGTCTACTACATTAGGCAACAGATAAAGATAAATTGATTGATACATCTCCAGTGCTATGCATCTCTACTTTCTATTTATTGCATGTATCCACATCCAAGAATGTATTTCAATGTGATATTTCCAAAAACAAAGACCGGACTTATTAGAAATTACTAAAATTTATTTGTTTTAAATAGTATTGTTGGCTTCTATCCCAAGTGTGGGAGCTGGGAGGAGGAGATGTTGATACTAGTCAGCCCTTTTCTTACTAACTCACCTTATTACATTTACAAAGAAAAAGTGGCTCGCATTGAGCTGGATCTTTCATTTAAATCTATTGGGCTGTCACATGCCTGGATTTATGTATGGTGAATGGTTTTTAGCTCCTTCCATTAATAGATATTGGTGCTCTTTACTTTCTGCTTTATGTGTGATTTTCTTTTCCCACCAATAGCCACTGTGAAACAACAATCATTAGATACCAGGGCCCATATGAAGACGGGCAAGTTCTTGGGGAATGGAGTTTTCTGCAATTTAGAACAGAACTGAGCAAGAATGGAGAATCTGATCAAAGAGTAAATAGGCAAATGATTTAAAAGCATGAAGTATTTTTAAGGAAGGAAGGTCAGGGGCATGGGGAAGGATGTACGAAGTTCTTAACAGTCTAAAATTAAAGATAATTTAGCATCTAGATTTGACAAGTATTTACCACTGACTATCTGAGAGTTTAAAGGACACGGCCCCATCCCTAGGGATTTTCCTGCATTTTCCTTGATGCAGCCAAACGCACATGTATTTTGGCAAGCCAGGAGTCCTTTAACTACTGAGTTTTCAGTGTTAGGCCCAGCTATCTTCTGCTCACTCTTGCATCTTTTGTTCATAGTAAACACCTAGGTATTCTTTTTCCCCAAACAACTCCAGGAATGTTGGAACAGTGCCCTGAAAGCAGCAAACTCTCTCTGTACCTTTGTCAGAGCAGTAAGCCAAACACACATTCCTACCATGTGAAATTCAAGCCTGAGGTAGACACTGGCCCTTTGTGTCCAATAACCGTTAATGGACAAATATCAGGTCCTCTGAGTGGTCCCACTGTAGTTTCTTTCCTAGACTTCAGATGAGAGACAGACACATGTCACCTCTCTTGGGTGACTCGGGAGAATCTTGGACCTGAAATAATCCACAGCCCTCACCAACAGCTATCTTCTTACATCAATTTTTTACCCCATAACTTAAACCTGTTTTGTAATCTGGAGATGGATGGACAGCTGAGGTAACAGAATTAGATTTCAAAGAGCTTTGCAAGTTCCCATAATAACTTTGCATCTTACCCTGGAACATGGTAGCATCCATTTTATATATTTTTTTGAAAAATTACTTTAAAAATTTTTGGAGACAATTATAGCCTAAATGCAGTTATAAAAAATAGCAAAGAGACATCCCATGTACTCGTCACCCATTTTCCCTAAGGATAATATTTTAATGAAGAGAGTATAGTATCAAAACCAGGAAATAGACAATATCATCTATCAACTTTATTCAGATTTAACCAGATTTACATACAGTCATTTGTGTGTGCATGTGTGTAATTCTATACAATTTTATCACAAGTATAGAACATTACCACAGTTAAGATACAGAATACTTTAATCACAAGGATCCCTCATGCTATCTTTTCATAGCTACAACCACTAATATCTCCCACTACCTCTGTCCAGGGTTTTCCAGAGAAACATCACCAGTAGCATACACATGTGCACACACACACACACACACACACACAGAATTGCGGGTGCTACTAGGCCCTGTAGAGTGTATGGATTCTCCAAACGCTCCTACCCCTGGGGTTCCTGTGGCCTAAAGAGAGGAAGTGGGGGAAATTTCCACTGATGCCTACAGATGGGTGTAACTGGGGCAACCCATCCACAAGGATTGTAATCACTATTCAGCCCAACACTGACACCATCTGGATGGAAACAGGAACGAACCACAGCAGACAGGGGGCTGAACTCTGAATAGTTTGGCTGGTGATCACTCATGAACCCTGGCCATTAACCCTTTGCACCCTCAGTCGAGCTGCTCTCAAGAGATTAGGCCTATGGCTTTGGACAATGGGAAGTCGAGGAGGGAATGACCATGAACTAGCCCTTGTTCAGTAGAGATATATGGAAAGACATTTGGCTTCATCTGCAAGAGCCTGAGGCAGTTCTGTTTTCCACATCTCAGCTGGAAAAGTGCTATTACTCCTTGCTGACCAAGAAGCTGACACCCTAGCCTGGGTATGAGCCCTACCTAGCAAGTGACCCCTCAGTAGATATAACAGATTGGATGCATAGAAAAGTGGTCACCACAGCACTCGTGTGGGATGGGGTATTGTCGAGGATGTCAGAGTGCCCTTGAAATACAGGGATTTGTTTAATGCCTTAGCAGCATGCCCATGTATGTTCTAAACACCCAAGGCAACTCCTAAAGGAGTCTAGGGCCATCCACCAGAATGCCCAACTGGTGAGGGATTGGCAACTTGATTATATTGGCCCCCTCACTTCAAGTGATGGTTCAATCAAAACTATGCCTTGGTTTTTGTGGACACCACATCTGGCCTAACAGGTTTCCCTTGTTGCCTTGCAAGCCAGGCTGTCACCATTAGGGGATTAGAGAAACTGAGCACCATGTGTGAATACCTTTGTCGAATAGACATTGACTGAGTCACACTTTAAAGGTTCTGATGTGCAAGATTGAGCAAAAGAACATGACACTGAATGGAAGGTCTATATCCCTCATAACCCAAAAGAAGCAGGGTTGGTAGAAAGGAAGAATGGAATATTAAAGCAGCAGATTGAATTACTAACAAGTAAAACCATCTTGGCTAGGTGGACTGAGGTACTATCCTAGGTTTTAATACATTTTGCCAACCAAAAAAAAAAAAAAAATCCCGAATGCAAGGATTTAGTCAGAGGCAAGGAAAAGTTTTATTGCCATGTAGTTTGTAAACTGGGGAGACCCGACTTTTGGCTACAAACTGAAAGAACTCTCCAGAGGGGAAGTTTTAAGCTCTGGGTTAAATAGGCAAATCCTGCAAATTCTGGGCCCTTTATGGACATTGGTCAGACTCAAGTCCCAAACTGCAAGCTTTAGGATCAGAGTGGCAAGCAGGATGCAGCTCACCCCTTGTGGTAGCAGTTTCATGATGTGGCAGCCACTGAAGAGCATGACAGGATGTGTTGCAGGGGTCTTTGTGTGAATTTTGCTGAGTTCTATGCAGGTTTGTCACCCCAGGCTGTGCTGACTGGTTTTTGTTCCTCAAGCTCATTTGATCTGATCAAAATTTTAGTTTCTCACCCTTGACATGAGGGAACCCATCTTGTCTGTCAGTTACTGCTGTCTAATTCTTGGGGTCTTATGTTCTCAATTTGAATGATCAACCAGTAGGACTTGTGACCCCATAGGAGAGATTGGGGAACCCTGCTGAGGCACCCAACATGTAAAGGTCTGGAAGTCATAGGAAACAGCCATGACCCCATGGTAACATGGACCAAGGTACTGTGCTGCTGAGAATACCAAGTCTCATCATGCCTGGGAAGAATTGTCTACCAGAATTTGTGGTGGAATGTCCCGTGGGGATGGGTGAGTTACTTCAAACCCCTGGGTGAGGGGGAACTACTTAATCTCTGCTGGGATCCTGTTGTCCTGCCGCAAGCCAGGCCTGTTGAAATACACTAGAACTGAAATGAAACACGCACCATTGAAAGACGGGAGAAGACGGGGGTCCTGGTCTGGCGTATCCCACCCGTAGTCTGTCTCCTCAGGCCTGACAGCACTGCCTGCCCTGGCCTACATTTATGCTGTGCACACCCAGGTCAAATCCCTAAAGCTGCCAGCCTCCCTCTCTTAAAGATCAGTATGCTACACTCTGTTTCCCACTGATACACTAATTTGGCCACGATCTCTTTTCCCTCTATTGGCCTAGGGGATATTATAGCACCCAAAATTCACCCAGCAAAACATAAATGACAGCCAACAGAGCCTGTCCTTACTAAACCCCGAAATGTCTGTGATGAAAACAGCTGTCCTCCAAAATACATCAGCCCTCGTTAATAATGATCAGGCGTCGCACGAAGTAACCTGTGCTGTTATCCAAACAGAATGCGGTGTGTTCACACCCGATGAGTCGAATGTATCATCTTTACTAAATTGCATGAGGACACAAGTAAATGCCCTGAATGCCCCAACCCCAAGCCTAGGTAGGAAACCTGCTAAATCAGTGATGCAGATCCTAGGGTTCTTAGTGGGAAAAAAGTTGTTACTCATTGTCTCAATCTGTGTTTTCTCTGGCATGTATTTCTATTACGGCGGTTGTAGCCGCCGCCTCCAATGCAGGCAGATAGCGCCCAATGAGCCACCTCCATGCTAATAAAGCCCCTTACTGACTGCTCAGGGCATATTGGGGTGTGTAAGATTGTAACCGCCAGTCGGTCGCCACGGCTGGAGTGTTGGAGGAGGTCACCCAGAGAGAGCACGACCTCCAGTTGACCCGCCCGGTTCCAGGCAAGTGCAAGCTCCTCGTTCGTTCCCTGCCTTTGGAGAGCATGCTCCGCCCACCGCTATACGAGGGGGGCGATTCTCCGCGACGCAGCCTTGAGAGACCAGAGTGTTGTGACCAGGGGGCTGCCATGCTGGAGGAAACCTTTAGGCCTCCAGATAAACTTTTAGGATGTTGGCCGGTAGGTTCAGAGATCTACTCATCTTGCTGCTGGGCGAGATAAGCCTCCTAAAGTAAGTTCACTTGCTTGTTAAAACCGCTGCCGACCGGTCGGGAGGCCGGCTTCTGTGTTCCGTCTCTCCTAACTCACTTTCCGGGGCAAGACCAGTTCCAGATTTCACCAGGGAATTCTCGACTGGGAATCAACATTTTCTTTTTGGTAGCTTTAAAATATCTTGGGGCGCCTGGGTGGCGCAGTCGGTTAAGCGTCCGACTTCAGCCAGGTCACGATCTCACGGTCCCTGAGTTCGAGCCCCACGTCGGGCTCTGGGCTGATGGCTCAGAGCCTGGAGCCTGTTTCCGATTCTGTGTCTCCCTCTCTCTCTGCCCCTCCCCCGTTCATGCTCTGTCTCTCTCTGTCCCAAAAATAAATAAACGTTGAAAAAAAAAATTAAAATATCTTTACTTGACCGTCTTCTTGGGGTTGGGGGGAAGAATAGTTTTGCCTAGTAATTTTGTATTAGCAATTTGTAGGTTCCACTGACTTCTATCATGGAAAGGTAGTTTAAACCTTTTTTTTTTTGGTAGACATTTTGTCTATCTCTCTGGATGCTTTTAATACCTTTAACCTGTCTCTGATGCTTTGCAGCGTGAATACAATGTGTATAAGTATGGACTTATTTTTATTATGTTTGGGAACTAACCAGCACATGAAATAGTTGAGGAGGTGTGTTTCTTTAATTTAGAATATTCCAAGCCATTATCTCTTCAATAATGCCCCTAATAAATAAATATATATATAATATAAATGCTATGTTATATGTAAGTGATGAATCACTAAATTCTACTCTTGAAACCAATATTACACTATATATTAACTAACTAGAATTAAAAAAAATAACCTTGCACCCCCCCCCCCCCCAAATAACAAACAAAAACCAAAAAGAATAATGAACGTTGAACTGAGCTGTATGATTATTTCAGTTCTCTGCCCCTTTGCTGGGAGTAGAGAATGTGAATAAATAAATTGGTGAGTGTGACTGGGGGAAAAAAAAAAGTATAGCCAGGTATAGCCGTTTTGAGTCCTAGCTTCATGTGAAATTCTCCAGTCTGACTTTATTTTCTGTGCCCCATAATCATGACCATTTAAACTGAAGCTCCATCGCCATGGATTTACAGATGGCTTAAGCTAAAGTCCTTTTGCTCGTGCCTACATTGCTGTTGGGCTTCTCTTTTTCTGGCCTCGGAATGGCACCTCCATGTTTTTTAAATATTTAATCCAGAATTTTTGGGTTTCGTTCAGTGTATCAAACTGATGTTACCAGAAATGAAAACCCCCTACTTAAAACTTAATTTTCAGACTCCTGAAATACGATTTGTATTCATAATCAATTAACAGTAGTTTTTACTTATTCTTGTTATAAGGATATTCATGATATAATATCTGTAATAATATCTGCAAAGTTCTTAGTGTAATTTCTAGAATACAATAAATGCTTAACAATGTTAATTGGCACTGTTAGAATAATATAAAACATCAAAGGCACAGTCTTGGACCTCAGGGAACATATATGCTGTTATAAAAGTAAAAGGCAAAGATACAAATATGGTATGTTGATTGCAATTCTACAAAAATAACCAATGATATACAGTGTTAATATGTATCTTTTCATATTAAAAGACATTTATTTAACATAATATATACATGTATATGCAAATGTTATGTCTTATTGATTGTATTACAAGGATTTACTGTCTCCTTTATTTCTTTTCAGAGTTTCGTAATTTGAGAAATGAACATGTATTTTTTTTTCCATCAGCAGAGTTACTGGAGTTTATTGATGCTTTATAAGCACTTGCAACCAGATTTTATTTTTATCATTGTTCAACTTAAGCTTCCTTCAAGCATCAACTAACTCAACAGTTTTTCTCTTTCCCTCTCTCCCTTTTTCTCTCTTCTTTCCTTCCTTCTTTTTTTCATTGTCTGTCTCTTTTTTCTCTCCCCCCACCCCCACCTTTCTTTCCTTCATTTAGAAAGAATTTAGAAGCAGTAGGTAGCTTTCCAAAACTTCCTTGATGGTGATGGTTAAAACTGACGTAACAATTAAAATATTTGTGTGTCCGTTTACACACATATATGAGTATAGGAATGATCAAGAGTCACCAGATAAGTAAATTACTCAAGTCCCGAGTGATTTGTCACTCAGGTATGGTCTTTGGACCAGCAGCATTGGCATCACCTGGGAACTCGTTATAAATGAAGACTCTCAGGCCCCATCCTAATCTACCAAACCAAAGTCTGCCTTCTAACAAGATCCCCAGGTGGTTCATATGTAATTAAAGTTGAAGGAACATTACTGAAACAGATTTTAAACAGCAAAGTGAGCTGAGAGTTGAAACGATTATTGAAGGGAAAAAATATGTTTCAATTATCTATATGATTTTTATACAGTGATTATTGGGAAGGTTGAGAAGGGATGGTCAGGATGTTGAATTATCAATGGATAAATACCTCAGTTCTCAGAATTTTCTGCTATAGTGTAGGTACTGCCATGATGACTGCTCAAGGGTGATCATTCAAGTCACTTAAACCCCTGATGAATTGGGAAAAGTGTAGTACTGTTCTTCATTTAAAGTGAAATTATTGTCCAAAAAACAATAGGAATTTACACATTCAGAAGAAAATCCTAAATCTCACCATGTGGCTTTTCACTTTCAATGCTTACCAGTATCTGTATATTCACATTCAGTTGTGTTTGTACGTTGTTTCATTTATGGCAAGCTATGGCATGTGCATGGGCAAAGTTGTGGTGGTTAGATGGAAAGGATAGGATATTTGAAGTCTTTGTGATCATTCTTTTTCTAGTGCTATGTTGAACTAATTGTAATTATGATTATTTTTAAAAAAATTTTAATATAATTTATTGTCAAATTGGCTTACATACACCCAGTGCTCATCCCACCAAGCGCCCTCCTCAATGCCCATCATCCATTTTCCCCTCTCCCCCCACCCCCATCCACTCTCAGTTTGTTCTCTGTATTTAAGAGTCTCTTGTGCTTTGCCTCCCTCCCTCTCCATGGGGGAAGGGAAGGGGAAAATAGTTGTAATTATGATTATTAATAAGAATTCCAACTATCAGACTTTCCAATCATGATTTGTAAAGGCTGCATCACATCCTATTGAGTTGATACACAAAGATTATTTAATCGTTCTCCCATTTTATGGATAGTCAGATAGTTTCCAAGTTTTTTTATTATAAATATTGTGGTAGTAAACATTTTTGTACAATAGTTTAATCCATTAAGGTCATTTCCATAACATGAATGACCAATAATGGAATTGCTGGAATCAAGTATATGCAATTTTATAGGTGTGTTTTTTGTTTTTTGCTTTTTCTAATATACTGTTTTAGGGAAGTTTTAGGTTTCACATGTGTTACTTGAAAATCAGATTTAAACATTTTAGTAAAGGAAATGATGTGATAATGAAGTCAATAAATTTGCTAATTGGTATTTATTTTTGTTTCTTCTGCTTACTTTTAGCTAACCTTTTTCTAATTTTTTAGGGTGAAAGCTGAGGCCACTGATTTGAGACTATAAATTGACCCCATGTATTGCCTTAGTGATGTATCTTGTGGTTTCATTTTGATTCAGTTAAAATTTCTTTCTAATTTACCTTTTCATTTCTTTTTAACCAATGGGTTACGTATAATTGTGTAATTTACTTTACAAATATTCCAAACAACCTATAGTGGGCCTTGCTTTTTTTTTTTTTTTTTTTTTTTTTTTTAATACCCTATGATCATTCTATGTCTTTTGATTGGATTACTTTGTTTATTTACATTTAGTGGGATTTTTGATGTGATTAGGTTTAAATCTAAAATTGCTACTTGTTTTCCATTTGTCCATTTGTTATTGTGAATTTTTATGCTTTGTTGTCATTGTTCATTTAGTAGTCTTAGAATTTTATCTCTTTTCCCTAACATATTAGGTTATAATTCTTTTTTATTGGTTATTTATGGCTTATGCTATACATCTTAACTTATTAAAATCTAACTTAAAGTGTTATTATAACATTTTATGTAAAATATCAGAATATTACAAAAGTATTGTTCCACTCCTTACTTATTGGTCTTTTTGCCATTGTTGCCATATATTTTATTACTATTTATGTTATAAACCACAATACTGCATTGCTCTTATTTTTGTTAGAGCAGTCAATTTATTTTAAAGTAATGTAATGAGAAAATGTCTTATATTTTCTCACATCATTACCATTTCCTATTATCTTCATTCCTCTGGCAAATGTTTCTTATCTGGTATCATTTCTCTTCCACCTAAAAAACTTCCTTTAGCATTTCTTTTAGTGAGAATTTGATGATGAATTCATTCAACTTTTAATTTCTCAAAAGCCTTTATTGCTTTCAATTTTTGAGGAAAATTTACATAAACATAAAATTCTGGATTGATAGTTTTTTTTAATGTACTTTGATTTTGTTGCTCCATTGTCTCCTCATTTACATTGTTTCTGATAGGAAATCTGTGGAATTTCTTACATGTATTCCTCTGTAATGGAGCTTTTTCCTCTGTATGCTATTAAGATTTTTCCTTTATTACATGTTGTGTGAAATTTGATAATATACCTTTGTGTAGTTTAATTCATATTTCTTATGCTTGAAGTTTGCTGAGATTCTTGGATCCTTTGGTGTATAGTTTTCATTAGGTTTGAAAAATTTGGAGGCATTATTTCTTATAATGTTTTTCTTCTTAACCTTTTCTCTTTCTTCCACGCACTCCAGGGTACATATATTTTGACTGTTTAAAGTCCTACTGCTCATGTTTTTTCTTCTGTAATTTCTAATCTTCTCTTAATTCTATCCAGTGATATTTTATCTCAGACATTTGTGTGTCATTTTCCAGAATATTTATTTTGGTCTTTTATAAATATATTCCATGTCTTAATATATTTTTTATATTTGAGTGTATGCAATACACTTACACTAATTGTCTTAATTCCCTGTCCTCTGATTCTAACATCTATCCATTCTGGGTGATTTTTAATTGATTTTTTTCTTTCTTCCTTATATCTTAAGTTTTTCTGCTTTATTGTTTGCCTAGTAGTTTATTATTATCTGGCAGTCACTTTAGATTTTACCCTATTAGATTTTGTATACTTTAAAGTCTTACAGGTATTCTTGAGTTTTTTGTTTAGATGCTGTGTTGGGGGTCCGTAAGACCAGGCCAAGTTTCAGTGATTATCTAGGAAAACACATGGTCTCAGCACAGAGTCATACTTTCAAGACTGATTTACTATAAGGAAGGATTTTAAAAAATCAGCAAAGAATAAAAGCACATGGGACAAAGTCTGAGGGAAATAAGGCCCAAGCTTCCGAGAATCCTTCCAGAGTGGAATCACACAGGATGCATTTAAGGCCCCCAGCAATGAGTTGTGACACGTATGAAATATTGCCAATCAGGGAAACACCCCCAGTTTGTCAAGTACACAGATTTCAGAGTGCCAGAAAGAGAGAAGATGTTCGGTATAAATCATATTATTTGTTCAGTCAGTTTAGGCACAGCAAGTTGCTCTTATCAGTTAATGGTGGGAACTGTCCCTAAACCCAAATTCACAGATACCAGCCAATGCCAACCTTGTATGCACGCCTTTCAAAGGATAGCAGTCAGGCCTGGTATGTTAAATCTTTCTTGCACAGAAGCTATTAAGTCACTTAGAAATAGTTTGATTCTTTCAGATCCTGATTTAAGTTTTACTAGGTGGGGTCAGAATAGTGTTTACTCGGTGGTTAATTATTTCCCACTATTGAAGCAAGACTCTTTGAGTGCTTGTCCAATAGCATGTGAATTCTAGGTTTCCGAGCCTTACTGTTGGTAATAGGCACTATTCCCAACCTGGTGAGTCTCAGATACTATTCCCTCTTATTCTTGTGGGTGTTTCTTTGCCAACCTTCCATAGTATCCTCTCACATAGGTGTTGATCAAGACTTTACTGAACACTCAAAAGAACTCCTCTATATGTATTCTAAGTTCTCTCTCTGTGCAGCTCTTCCTTTGCTAGTACTCTGTTCTGTGAACTCAGGTCACCTTGTTCTCCCTACACTCTGAGCTCCCTCTTCTAAGTCTCAAAGTCCTGCAGGCTGTGCCTTTTTTTTTCTCCTTGGGCCTCATACTGCAATCTCTCTCCATATAGTAAGTTAAGGATTCTCTTATTTATTTTCTGTCTCTTAGAGATCACTGTCTTATTGCCAGATGGCCAGTGTCTTCAAAACTTTCTTGCATATATTTTGTCTGTTATCTAGTCATTTGGGGCTGAAGGGTAAATCCAATTCCTATTATTCCATCTTGGCCAGAAGCTAAGATTTCTCAGGAAAGATAAATTTAAATAGTTACGCTTTGAGGTCTGTCATGAAGTGAGCCTCCAGTTATTCAGTCCCTTCCTATCCTTCTTCATTATCAGATTTTCTTTCTTTTTCTGCCCCTGATGGCTCCTGTGTTTAATCATCTGAACAGGTTTTAGCCATACTGCCTTGAATTTTGCTCTCTTGCATATCTCTCATATCCACCCTGCTTGTCTGGTACTGTATATGTCAGAATCTTTGAAATTTTCTCCCCAAAATGTATCATTTTTTTCCACTAAGGCTTCACTTACACTGTCCGTATGGCTAAACCACCTCCCTGTCTGCTCTTTGTCTTGTTTTCTCCTTGTAATCCTAGTTGTGAATCAAGTCAGGTGCCAACTTCTCAGGAAGCAATTCTTGAAGATCCTTCCTACTCACTTAACCAACAAAGGCCACAGCCCTTCTTGGGTTTGTCACAAGCCTGTGGCCTCCATTATTACATCTAAAAATGATTTATCATGTTTTTTAATTCTTTGACTTATTTTCTTTGAATGTGAGTCCCTCAAGGCCGTGAGTTCTGTCTTCTTTTGTTATGTCATAGATCCCAGCTCTTGTGAGTGATTTCTAATAATTGATTCATAAATGTTTGCTAAAATATTATTAAATTATGTACTAAATTAGTCCTAAAACATTTTTCATCATCTAATATAACCCTTTATTTTATGTATTAAAATGGTTGTGAGACCCAGTGAGAGCAACAGTGCATTTTAGTGAAGCATCTGCAGAAAGATTCTTTAGGGGCGCAGGAATATAGGGCTGAGCCCCTTGGTCAGGATGGCTCAGTGTAAGGTAGTTTGTGTCAGGGGTAATAAGCAACAGTGATATAGATACAGGAGGCATAAAACAAAAAGAGGTAAAAAGATAACTGGAGGGTATATGGTACTGGGAAGAATAAAAAGATATAAGTATAGACTTTGTCAGTTTCTTTCCCTTCTGAATTCCTAACAGTGTATTTTATGTCCCTCTAAAGACTATAGAAGAAATAAGAAAAGCTAAGTCATGTACTTTAGAATGAATAGAAATAATAATTATTATAATAATAAATGTAGCTAATATTTATTGCACACTTACTCATTAACTGTATGTTGAGCACCCTCCTGAGAATTTGATGCATATAACCCAATTTAAGGAAGAGGGGCTCAAAATGATTAACAATTTTCCCAACACTCACACAGCTAGTAAATGTCAAAGGCAAGAGGATTAGGCTTTGAACAGTCAATGGTTTTAACCATTGGGTTAAAATAGCCATGACCCTTAACTAACACTTGATAGAAATCCTAGGTCAAACATTCTTAGACCAAAAAAGAGGAAGTATTTTTCACATTTAGGGTTATTTTTACCTCTTTTGTACTTTGATTCAGGGCCTCAATGACATGATTAGGATTTCTTCTGTTTTCCTCCTTTTCTAAGATCCATACAAAAATTCCTTCTAGCAGTTTAGTTCTCCATGTCCCTGGGTTCAATTTAGGTAGAGAAGTAGAACTTTTCTTCATCAACAGTGTAAATATCATGGCAAATTTGTTTTTCACCAAAGAATCATTCTCTTCTTTCCATTGTGTAATGTAGTCATGGATAAGTTTTTCTAGGTCGACAGTTTCTAAGAAAGAACATGAGAGTGAACTCTAGCCAGTGGACTGTGGATGGAGATATATATTCTACTTCTAGGTCTAGGCCATTGAAATCTCTCATTCATAATGATCCTTTCTATTCTTTTTCCACTTATGAATGGTGCCCTAAGAGCTACATTGAAAAACATGTTAGTGATACAATGCTTGCATTAGCCCATTTTTCTGAGTGTATGAAATATAATACCCTCCTCATTTCTTACCTGTTTGTTTGGGTAAGAAATAATTTCTATTTTTAAAAAATAATTATTAGAATAGGTAGTGTTACTTAAAAAGCAAAATAGTGCTGGACTTTTTTGGTTTAAATTTTTTGATTTGTTCATGCCTGAAATTGGCTAAGTGGAAGTGCTGCTGTGATTAACTTGCGTCTCATGGTCATCCTTATGTTAGAGAGGATTCAAATCTACCTAAATTATTTGGACTGAGTGTGAGAAGGAGGTGTCCTTTACTATAGCTATACTGTAGTATTTTTAGCAGAAAAAGAAGAATGGCAGATCATCGCCAGTATAATTTTTGGTGAAAGTTTCATCAGATAAGTAATATTTTAGGTTTATATTTCTTGTGGCTTATTGACACATACTATCTCATTTTATCACATGTTTTTGTGAATTACGTAATGTATGTCATCATGTTCCCATTTTACAGTTGAGGACAGAGCTGAGGAAAGTTTAAGTATTTTTGTTTACTAAGTGTCTCTGAATTCGAATGCAGATGGATTTTTAATTCCTTTGCATTGTATGTGACTAGGATGAAAGAAATGATACTAACAGGAAATATGTGAAATCTCTTCTCACTGACCAGCATTTCTGTGGAGAAACAAGTGTTGCTTCCTGGCTTCTCCATTTTCTTATAGAATCCAGGTAACTGGTAAAGTTGAAAAAAACAAACAAAAGATGAAGACAAAGATATAGATGAAGAAATGATGAGGAAGAGGAGATACAAAAAAAGGAGGAAGAGGAAGACAGAGTGTAAAGTGGGAGAGGAGGGTAAATGCATAACGAACTAGGCCAGAGAGTGTAAGAAGGAAAAGGATAAGACAATGAATGATAGTAGAGTTACGGGGAGGGTTTTTGGTGGCTTAGAATGAGGGAAGAAAAAAAAAAGCAGATGTAGTTTAAGGGCAATATCGAGAAGTGGAAATACCGGGAAGGTGGATTTGGGGTATTTTTGTATCACTCTTTTGGGCACAGTATAAATACTCAAATTGTTTTAATTGCTTTTGGCTATCCAAACACTGAGATTTTAATGCAGCCATGTGAAGAAATCAGTTTATGTTTATGATTAAGTGAGCGAAACTTTATCAGAGCTAGCTATATTTGAAAGTTTGTGTACATATTTGAAGGCTAATCAGGTAGAGGTACTAGTATGGATTTGAATATGTGTATCCCTGGTCTCTATAATTAAATCCTGCATACATATCAGCAGATGTTCTACTTGAATTTCTTATAACAGTGGGTTCCTAAAGAGAACCATAGTATTTCCTAAGAAAATATACATTAAAGGCTTTGAAGAGCGTGCAATCTCAACAAAGAATATTCCAGATTTGTTGGCATGATATGCAACCTAAATTCACATTTTACTTTGAAAGATTCTTAATTCACATCCAATTGATTTTTTTAGCTGTTCTGATTTGTATTTTGTCCAATGAGTAGTTGTATCTGTAGATGAGTCTTTACCAGATACATTATTTTCTTGGCTGTTGAACAAACTTAGATCAATATTAGGAAACATCTATTAAAAGTATGTTCACTGTTGTTCAGTTGTTATGTTGAATACTTATTTCATGCTTGCTTTCCTCAATTTTTATGTTTTATCTGTGAACTTTTTTCACAGATTCTGAAATATCAATTTTTTATACATGAAGAAAGTAAAGTACGATAAAGTCTTTTATGAGCATATTCCTAGTTATATTTAGTAAAACAGAAGTATTTAATTTTGAAAGTCTTGGTTTCCTTGGGAATTTATTTATTATAAAATAGGAGCTTTATTATGAGATAGAAACTTATGACTGACGTACTTAATTTTAGTCAATTTTATGGGTAAGTTAATGAGGGAAACTTAGATACAACAATAAACATATTTGTAAGAGAAGGAAATATTTTTCTAGGGTAATCATTCTAGAAACTGAAGACATTCCAGCAAATAATTCTAGTACACTGTGAGGAAGTCAGTCTCAGATTGCAGCAATTTAAATACTTCAAATATTTACGTGGTTAAGACTTAAAAATAATTTTTGTTTAAACATAGTTTTTTGGAGTTTTTTTTTTTTTTATTTGGACAGTCAGAGATATAGTTACTTATATTATTTCAGTTGGACACTCCATGGGAAGAAATCTATCAATGGTTGAGTTCTCCAAGAAGTAGACTCTGGGATAGAAATTTGCATGCAGATATTTATTGGGATGTGCTTTTTGGATCAACAACTGGGAGAGAGTGAAGACAACAGGAATGGGTAAAGGAAGAAGTTGAGGTTCACTGTTGCCATTAGAAGGGCCTCAGCCAGTCCCATGAGAGATGGGATGACTATGCAGAGATGTACAACAAAAAGTCAGTGAAGGCTGGGGCTTACACCCCTGCATGGAGTAGTCATTAGATGTGGATTGTTTCCAGGAAGGGGACATGACCTCAGACGAGGTGGTTCTATTTAGCTGAGACCAAGATTGAAGAAGTACTTGGATAAGAAATGTTAACAGTTGATAAGCCCAGCAGCTGGAGGAATGAATCTTGAAGCAGGGGACATGGTTGGCATACCACAGCATCCACTATGTAACAACAACAACAACAACCACCACCACCACCACCAACAAAAACCTAGATGGGTGCCTGGGTGGCTCAGTTGTTTAAACATCTGACTCTTGATTTCATCTCAGGTCATAAGGGATTTCATCTCAGTTTATCTCAGGGATTCTCTCTCTCTCCCTTTCTCTCTGTCCCTCCCCTACTCGAGTTATCTCTCTTTTTCTCTCCCTGCCTCTCAAAATAAATAAACTGAAAAAAATCTAGAAATGTTTTACCATGTTGTCAAGCTAAGTCTCAGGATCTAGAACATAGTGCAGAACACAGCACCTCTATAGCAATTAGCATTAATGGGCTTTCTCACCATATAACTGGTGTTCTTTGCTCGTTATCTTTATATTCTGGTTTGTTGTGTTTCAGCTGTGTTCTGCCTCTGGATTTATTACTGCAGTACAGTTGTTATTGGCTGATTTATCTTTTAAGTCATGACTTCTGACGCTTCAGAGGTACCAAAGCATTCTTTCTGTGGGCTCTCTGCATCTGTACAAGTCAAATGTCTGCTTCTTGTCTCACATTCAAATTTCCTAGGGGAGAGAATGTTACTGTTGTAGACCATGACTGTTCAACATAAAGTTTGTCTCTTGGGAAGATCTCTTGTGTTAGGTCCTATTATGTACTGGTCTATATAAATGACTGCCACTGAGTTTGTGACATAGCCAAATTAGTGAAATAACAGGACATACAACATGGTGATCTATTTATAAAGAACTTACCAGAAGGAGAGCTCTGGACAATGCAGGTAATAAGAGGCTGCTTAATAGGAGTCAATTTAAACTGAAGCTCATTGCCTGGCTTATTAGTTCATAGTGGTGATCCTTTTACAGTTTTACCCACCCCCCAAATGTTTGACCTAACAGAGGTTCTCAAATTTCACGGTGTACCTGATGTCCTAGGAAGATAGTTTCAAATGAAGATCCCTGGGGTAACAATAATAAAACAAAACAAAACAAAACAAAACAAAACAAAACAAAACAAAACTTCTGTGTCCATTAGGTTGCAGATAAAAAAAAAAAAACACATGTAGTTTCAGAAGACAGAGATAGAAAGGAGGCAATCAGATGTTTACAAAATATTGGGAGGGTTTGCAAACCAGATTCCAGGTTTGACTTCCATTTGGACTTCCAAAATGACCACTGAACTGGGTCATAAAGGAAACGTCATTGCCTACCTTGATCAGGATGTAAGGGAATTAGGCAGTCTCTGCCATAGTACATGACAGCAGAATGGATGGCACACACCTTCCCTGTTCGCACTAAAACACTGTGGAAGAGGCAGAAGGGTCTCCTACAGCTGCAACTAGGAAAATCCATAATCCTACATGTAGCACAAATAGGGAAAGTAGAAGAAACAGGGCCTTTACTTCATGTGTTGGCTCTTTACAAACTCTCATGGGTAGAAGATAGTTCCTAACATGGAAGCCAGAGGAAAGGGAGACTTGGGAAAGTTGCTCTCACCTCTAGTGTGTAGTATGTAAGCTAATCTGAACCATCTACCACATACCCCAGATGAATCGAATGCAGGTATCCATGACCATAATTTGAGAAAACAGATTGTCAGATGGCAACTCATTGGGTAGAAGTTAGCACATTCTAATAAAGAAGCAAAACAAATAGTAAAAGAAATGACTTTTCTAAACATGTCTGGATTTTATGGTGTTACTAAATGTGTCCCGATACCATATAATTTTTTTTTATAATCTATAATTTTGGCTTTGGTTTTGTAAGTCATTGGCATTTATACAGATACAGATACAGCATTGATTTTAGAGTTTGCCAATCTTTGACCTTAAATATTGAAATTTAAACTGTTGGGTAATATTGTCAACTACATTTCAACAATTGATTGATTACTTATTGAAATCGTGGCTAATATGGTCCTGGGGCATATCCTCCAGAATTGCTCTTTAGTGCCATGTTTCCTGCCTTGTTTCTGAGCTGATAAAGCACAGAAGAAAGAGACAAGAAGAGATAATGATGAAACAACAGCACTGAGGGCAGCCAAGGCATCACTTAGCAATTGCCCATCATTCAGGGAAAGATTTGCTTCTCTCACTGTGCTCGTTTGCCATGGGGGAAATTCCATGAAATTAGTAAAATTTTTGCATAAATTCCTTTAATTTTAAAATGGAAAAGCTGTGTAGTTCTATTTTGCTGCAGCTAGAAAATAAGAGAAATGGCACCTTTGTTGGTCAGGCAAAGGAGAGAAGTAGTTCAGTTTGGTGGTGAAGTGTCAGACTATCACAAGATAGTGAACTGGAGATAATCGTTTAAAGGTTGTATATACCCTTGGGAATCACAGAAGAAAAGTCTGGGCTAGATATACAAGTTTAAGAAACTTTAGGATATTGGCCACAAAAAAAGCCATGAGAGTGAAGGAGATTAATCAGATAAACTGTGTAGAAATTATGTGATAAGAAGAAAGCCAAGTTGGTACCCACCCTGATTCATGATTTGGACAAAGAAGCTGAACCTGATAAATGTATGACCAATGAAGTAGGAGGAGACCAGGTAAGTATGGATGAGTGGTCGTAGTGAATTCAGTAGAAAGTTGGTGAGGTAGATAGAAATAGGAGAATGGAGGGATGGGAAGAGACAGATGGAAAAAAAGAGGGTCTTACATTTTTGGTCAAGAGTAAAGAAAAACGGATATTGGATATGATAGACACAGATGGCTACAAGATTGTAAAAGGATTCACCTCGATACTTGACTGGTTGACGGGCCTCTCAGACCTCATGGGATTCTATTGAGAAGTGGGAAGTTTATAGCCTGAAGTGAATTTAACTTTTTTGATGAATAGAAAGATACTTTTTCTCTGGATCCAGCCAGATGACTTTAGTATGATGATTGGCAACATGCCTCAAGACTGATGGTCCACTGTAATAGGTAACTCTTATGGATCAACTTTACTGGACCAAGAAGTACCCAGATATTTGGCCACACATGATTCTGGTTGTGTCTGTGAGGATGTTTGCGATGAGATCAATGTTTGAATTCGTAATCTGAGTAAACAAATTGCTCTCTAAAGGTGAGTGGGCTTCATCCATACAGTTGAAGGCTTGAATAAAACAGAAAGTCCAATCCTTTTGCAAAGTAAAAGGAAACACCTTCTGCCTGACTAACGTGGGCTGAGATATTGGTGTTTTTATGTCTTCAGACTTGAACTGAAACATTGACTCTTTCCAGGTCTTGAGCTTGCTAGAATTTGAACCAAATGCTAACATGTGCTCTTCTGGTTCTTAGGCCTTAAGACTCACCATCTGCTATCCTGAGTCTCCAGATTTTGAATGCAGATCTTGGGACTTGCCAGCCCGCATAATCATGTGAGTTAATTCTTTATTTTCTACACACACACACACACACACACACACACATACATACATACATACATACAATATGGTTCTGTTTCTCCAGAGAAGCTAATAAGACTAATAATATTAGTCTCTAACTAATATACCCAGAGACTTCCAGGATTTGATTACCATCCTTGAATTGATGAGGGACCTTAAAAAACAATGTATACAGGGTAGGTTTTTAAATCCGTGGAATGGAAGGTAGTTAACCTTATTGACAAGAAATTCCTTCTGTGCTAGGTTTTTTAAATGAATCCGAAGTGAAAGCTGTTGTTTCTGCTTCCAAAAAGGTGAATATCCAGATAAAAAGAAGTTAATTAAAGAAGGAAAATATTAAGACTTTTTGAGGGGTACTGTTTTAAGGCATGTTTTATTGTCAGATACATTATATAATTCAATCTTCACCATAAACAACCTTGTAAGATATCATTAGGCCTCTAACAAAAATGAAGATATAAAGACATGAAGTTTAGGTAACATGCCTGAAGTCACAGAGCTAGCAAGTGGAGGATTGAGTAATGAAGTTGTTTGTCTTACTCCATAATCATTCTCCCAAAATCTTTCCATTTATATGTGTGTGTGTGTATATATATATTTATATATAACCATATATTTAATATAATTCCCTGGTTCTTTCATATATATATACATACATATATATATAATATATATATATATATATATATATATATATATAAAACAGAAAGCCCAAGCCCATATATATATATATGAAAGAACCAGAGAATGATATTAAATATATGGTTATTAGAAAAATATTAATATCAGAGGCACCTGGTGGTTTAGTCAGTCGAGTGTCCAACTCTTGATTGGACATGTACCCAGGGTCATGGATCCCAGGGTCATGGAATTGAGCCTCACAACAGGCTCTGTGCTGAGCATGGAATCTGCTTAAGATTCTCTCTCTCCCTCTCTCTCCCTCTGTGTCCCTCTGTCTCACTCGCCACCCCCCACCTCTGCCCCTCTCCCCTCTTGCACACACGCACTCTCTAAAAAAAGAAAACGAAAAATATTAATATCAAATAGGGCAGTTTAGTTCAATATTTCACAAATGTGAATAATGTTTTAAAGCACAAGCAATTTGATCAGACCCCATTATCATTTTAAATTATTTTTAATATAGTTACTTTAGTGTATACAAATACAAATGGATATATATCTTTTACTTATAACCCTAAGAACCAAACAAATTTATACATTAAATAAAGCAAAATCCAAACCCAGTAAACTCTAACTTCATATTATATTATGGTTGGTGACATTGTGTTGAAACTAAATTATTACTAACAGAGCGACTGTGGTAATAACTGTATACTCAGGCTATTTTATATTTGACATGCCAAGACTGTTATTTGGTGATGACACAATTTCTCACTACTATCTCTTTTTTGAACTACTATGAAATCGTGCGCAGAATGTTCTATAGTGATGTGACATTTATTTAGCACAGAAACATAGTTTACTAAAGCATCATGTATTAAGTCTCCCTCTGTTCTTTCTCATTTCTATGAGCCAATCCAGGTGGAAGGGTGTGGCATCAAAATTAATGCAAACCAAAGTGGCAACTTGGACATTATAATTGTATTGCAGTATTAGAATATTAAGTGCTTGTTGAACCAGAAAACCCAGAATACACATATAATCATTTTTATAATGTTCCAGCTTTATTTGCAAATAACTTGTGGCCTGATATATTTACTCCTTTTTGCACTTCAGTCTCCTTATCCATAGAATGAAGATAAAAATAATAGCTAACTCATAGACTTATGTGACTGTTAGAAGAGTTAATATGTGTTAGTCACTTAGAAAATGTCTTTCACACTCCATTCTCATTATTTGTTATTCTTAACTTTTATTCTAAAATTAATACAAACTATTTTAGAAATAAGTGTTACAAGCTAACAAACCTCTGAGAGCATGCCCTGGGCTCCAGAACTTATAGAAGTCCACCTTGACAAACCCTTGTTCTGATTTTCTATACTATCTGTGTCTAAGAGTTGTGATTCACACATGACAGTATTATACAGAGTACTCATTTTCAGGTTAATTGCTACTATTTTGCAAAAATCACTTCCTTACTTAAACATCTGCATATTTGAATAAGAAATTTTTGCTATTTGCCTTTCCACATGCTCAACTGTCAAATCTTCTGTCAAATTTTGAATACCTATATTTAGATATCCTGACTTTTTCATCACTGGCGATCTGGCACTAGATTATTTTACTTTTCATTCTTGGAAAATTGGGACTGAAACGAGTTTGGCCAAAAATGTGGATTTGTGTTGATACACAATTTACTTTTTTCTTATGTATGAATTCTGTATCTTTCAGAGTCATCACATCTTATCAATTACTTGAAAAGCTCCAACTATTTCACACTTCCTATTTATTTGGATTCAATCCAAATAAAACTAATGTCAAATTATTCCACCCACTTTTTTTTTTCAAATTCTATTTACTATGATCCTCAAAGGCAAGGAAATTAGATGCATGATTACATGGGAAAGCAGATGTTGTGCTGACCCCAGTCGAGACTAACCACAGTCATTTGAGCTTCTCTTGTGAGCATGGACCTATTGAAGCTGCATTTCCGCACACCAGTGACAATGTCCTTTTTCCTCAAAGGCAGAAATTGTTTGCTATATGAAACTCCTGGACAAATGAAACTCCGTTTTAAAATGGAGGAGAATTGAGGACAGGCAAGGGAATGAATTATCCTCCCTCCTCCCCCAGAGGTTCATGAGAAATTAGTAATTCACTCTTTAAAAATTTTTTTGTTTACTTTGAATTTTTCTCTTGTCAAGAAAGAGAGGATAAACATAAGACTTTATAAGAAATTCATATGCCACTTATGAAAACTTTTAATCCTCAGTTCCACCCTGATAAAAATCATTAAAATGTCACTAAATTTTGTAATTTGTCAGGATCATGTGTGTGTGTGTGTGTGTGTGTGTGTGTGTGTTTTGTTTTTTCCCTGCTGGAGAGTTAGTAATAAAACAGGGAAAATTAACTCAAACTGGTACTAATCATTTAATATCAGGGTGAAGGCACGATTTCTATTGCACATCTCACTTGTTCTTCAAGAAAAGAAAACACAAAGTTTACTAACACTCAGTTTACTTTGTAGAACTATTAGGTTACACGAAGTCCCTATATTTATGTATTCTTTGCAGGCCTTTTCAGCAAGATCACTTTCAGCTTTGAGAATCAATTTTCCTAGCAATACCATGACTTGCTTACCTACTCAACTACGTAAAATGTTTACTCATATTTCTGGGCTGTGTGTTCTAACTAATTAGTTCTACTGAATTCTGAACACTTTTTAAATGATGCATATCACTTAGAAGGGCAATACAAGACTGCAGTGTCCGGCAGGATAAACCAGGTTGGTGACAGCCTGATTATCACATTATTACTTCCCACCTGAAACATCTTCCAGTAGTTTTGTAGTTGAGCTCTCCAAAACAACCATAACATGAACTAGAACAACAATAATAATGTCATCAATAGCATGAAGAAGATTAAATTCAGTAAATATAATAATAGAAGTTTCCTGATATTTGGCTTGTACTGGATTGGTTTCAGTTCTCTGTAACACAGATGCTACTGATCACAATGTAATTGTCAGGAAAAGAAAATCGGCCAGTTAGATCGTATGGGCTGATTAGCATAAGGGAAATCTACACTTGTGAACACGGACAAAACCTAGCTTTGTGGAACACAATGAATGTGATTGGCATAACTGTTTGACCCCTAGTTTAACGGGGAATTCTTGTGGTTCCATTCTTCCTTTAGAGTCATGGTGTGAAATGAAGGCAGAATGCTCCCATTCTAACCCTTTGGATTTCTCTTCTCCCCTCTATTAGTCAGCTTATAAAGCTTTTACTGCTAGCCCTAAGATCCTGGTTTTGTGATAAAGGAGCAAATGTTGCCATTGGAAACTTTAGTTTGGTTCATTTACTGTCCGGGAAACAACAACAAAAAGAAGTAAAAGAGAAATGTAGTTTGTAAATGTAGTTTGGGTTTTAAAGAATGACCAAAATGATGAAAACCAATTTAACAAAAAGAATTTGTGAATCGAATAGACAGCACCTCTCTTTACGCAATCAATATCATTTCCTCATCCATATAAAAAGTATACTGAGACCGAAACCCACATTTTTTTACAGTGTAAATGCAACTTACTTGTAACCATCTTTTACTGGTGCAGTGAGTAAATTCACTTTCATACAAATCTACAGAGTGATGCGTCTTGGACATAGTTATAACTCTGCCTTGGCCTCAAACCATAAAAGTCAGAACATGTGCCTTTCTGAAAATTATTTGCTAAAATTAGTGGCCATAAAATAAATAATTGAGATATATTGAACACTTATTTTATGCCAGGAACTCTTCTAAGTGCTTATAAGTATTAAGCTCATTTGATTCTCCAAATAAGCCTATGAGGGAGAAACAATTATCATCCCCATTTTATAGATGAGAGCAATGAGATACAGTGAGGTAAGGGTACCCTAAACTCACAAGTGGTCAAGTTGGAATTCAGAACCAGGCAGTCTGGCTTCAAAGTTTAGTCTCCCAACCACTATGTAAGTAAGATATGCTGGTATAAATTACCTGACTTAGGAGATGATATGGTACTGTGGAACTGAATTTATGAGTATTTATTCCACAGACAAGCTGTCTGTTCTGAGTAAATAAGATGCGGTTTTTACATCTATAAGCTAAGGGCATAACATCTATCTGCTACAACTAATCCTAGCCTATCTTGGTTCCTCATTTCTATTTCATTCCATTAGATGTTGTACACAGAAACTAGAAATTGATAGTATACATTCGATTACATGATCTAATCACTCTTCATGTGATAGTATACATTAGGAAAATTGCCTGATAGGACCACACAATATTTATTTCTGGCTAAACATTTTTTTTTAATTTTTTTTTCAACGTTTATTTATTTTTGGGACAGAGAGAGACAGAGCATGAACGGGGGAGGGGCAGAGAGAGAGGGAGGCACAGAATCGGAAACAGGCTCCAGGCTCTGAGCCATCAGCCCAGAGCCTACGTGGGGCTCGAACTCACAGACCGCGAGATCGTGACCTGGCTGAAGTCGGACGCTTAACCTACTGCGCCACCCAGGCGCCCCTGGCTAAACATATTTTTAATTGCATTTCAGTTTTGCTTAAAATGTACATATAGTATAATTGAAACATATAATATAGTTGGAGTATACTTCTTTGAGTTTTGAGAAAGAATACAAGTATGTAAACTTTACCACAATCAGGATACAGAACAGGTCCATCACTTCCCAAAATGACCTAGTGCTGAATTTTGGAGTCAGTTTCTCCCTCCAACCACTGATCTGTTTTCTATTCTTATACCATTGCCTTTTCCAAAGTCAGTGGAGTCATACAATTTGTAACCTTCTCAGTATGGCCTCTTCAGTCTTGCATAATGCATTTGTGATTCGTCCATGTTGTTTAGTATATCAGTATTTTTTTTTTTTCCTTTTTCTGTGGAGTAGTTTTTCAGTTTATCCATTTACAAGTTGAAAGACATTGGGTTGTTTCTAGTTTTTGACGATTATAAGTAAAATTGTTAAGACATTTTTGTATACAGGTTTTTGGGGTTGACATAAGTTTACATTTCCTTTAGGTAAATACTTAAAAGTATGGCTGCTGGGACACATTTGAAGTACATGGTTAGCTTCAAAAGAAACTTCCAAACTTTTTTTCCAAAGTGGCTGCACCAGTGGTGACTCCAGCCAGCAGTGAAGGAGGTTTCTAGTTGCTCTACATCCTTTCTAGTCTTTGAGATAGTCTAATATTTTTTTGTTAGCCATTGTAATTGATATAGCAATATCTCACTGTAATTTAAAAAATAGCTTATTTGAGGTGTAATTGCTACAAAATAAACTAAGCTGTTACCATATCCTGTGCTCTTCTTTGTTATGCAGTTATATATTTCCATTTGGTATCATTTTACTTCTGTAAGAACTTTATTTTACATTTCCTGTCATGTGGGACTCCTGGTGAACAATCCTTTCAGCTTCTATATGCCTTCATTTTAGAAAGAAATTTTCCCTGGATATAGAATCGTAGATTGCCTTTTCTTTTCTTAAAAAAAGATACTTCAAATATGCTAACTTCTGTCTTTTACTTAAACTGTTTCTAACAAAAAATCTGCCAAATCTTTATCTTTGTCCTGTTTATAGTGTATTTCCCCTATCCCCCTGGCCTTAAGGATGTTCTCTTTATCACTGATCTTGAACAATTTGATGATAATGTTCCACAGTGGAATTTTCTTTGTTTTTTGGGGTGTGTGTGTCTGTGTGTGTACTTGGGCTTGTGGGTTTATAGTTTTCATCAAATTTGAAACATTTGGGGTCATTATTTCTATATTTTTTCCTATTCTTCTATAATATTCTTTAGGAGTTCTAATTATACATTTCAAATCTCTCAAAGTTGTCAAACAGCTTATTGACTATTCCATTTTTAAAAAGATATCTCTTCTCTGTTTAATTTTGAATACTGCTATCTTCAAGTTCATTGTGCATTAATTCCAATTTACTAATCCTCTTCCATAATGTCTAATCTGCCATTAATTCCACCTAATGTAATTTGCATCTTACATGTTATAGTTTTCAATTCTAGAGGTTCTGTTTGGCTCTCTCACCCTCTCTCTTTCATGCTTATTTAAAAATATACATTGCATATCTGAACTTAACTTTCAAACATATGGAATACATATTTTTCAATGTCAGTGTCTGCTAATTCTAACACCTGTGTCAGTTTTGAGTTGGTTTTGATGGGTTGATCTTTTTCCTCATTTAGGTCATATTTTCCCACCTCTTTGCATGCCTGGTAACATTTTATTGATTGTTTGATATTACGAATTTTAGCTTGGCACATCCTTGATATTTTTGTATTATTGTAAAGTTCTTTAACTTTTCCCTGGGATGCAGTTAAGTTACTTGGAAACAATCTGATCCTTTTAGGTTTTGCTTTTAAGATTTATTAGGTAGTACCATAGCAGTGCTCATTTTAGGATCAGTTGTTACCACTCATGTCACACCATTTTGGGTGCTCCAACCAATGTCCTGTGAGTTATGAGATTTTCCAATCTAGTTGGTCAAAACAGGCATTTTTTGTAGTCCTGTGTGACTGGAAAGCACTGTTCCTCTCGTCTTTTCAGATGGTTCTTTTCCCAACATTAGATAGTTTTCTCACATGTATATGTGATCAGTACTCAGGTGAAATTGGAAGAGTCTTCTCTGGATCTCCAGAGTTCTCTCTCTGTGCAACTCTTTCCTCTCTGTACTCTAGCGACTTTGGTTTCCCGGTATTCCTCAACTCATGTTTTGCTAACTGAACCTGTGTCCCTTTTTTCCATATGCCACAACTTGGAACCTCTCTCAAATGTAAGGCTCACCTTGCTTTTTTTTTTTTTTTAACTATCTCTCAGCTATCACTGTTCTTTATTTCTTTATGTCCTGTGTCTTAAAAACCACTGTTTAATGTATTTCCTTTCCTTTTCTTTTCTTTTTCCTTTCCTTTTTTTCTTTTTTTTTTTTTTTTTTTTGGTGTTTCAGGTGGGAAAAAAATCAAGTCTCTATTAATCCATCTTGACTAAAAGTAGAAGTCAACTCTGCTCCTTCTAAATCTCCTCAAAATTATACTAACTTAATAAAAATGTAACTCACAATGATGAAGAAACTGTAGTAGGGATAATAGTGGAGTATGGAGTATGGAAAATAGATGAGCAAATGGTACCCGATTTAGTTGAGCAGAGGAAGCTGGAACGCAGGTCCTTGCATTACAAGCAGCCATTCACAACCAAAACAATTAGTAGTCCCAGAATTCCAGAACTCCAAGGAACTTTTTTTGTTGTTCTTGTTGTTGTTCAGAAAGAATGTTGTATCACAAGACTTTGTTTTGTTTTTAAATGTAGTAGTGTCATCACACCCAAGAGAAACAAAACTCTTACCAGAATCCCTTCTGAGGCATTATTCATGGGGTTTTGCTAGTTCTAAGACAGAAAGGAGACGGATTTTCAAAGTTCCGTTTTGCTAAGAAAGTGCTATCAGATGGGGTGTCTGGGTGGCTCAGTCTGTTGAGCATCTGACTTTGGCTCAGGTCATGATCTCAGGATTCATGAGTTTGAGGCCCTCGTCGGGCTCTGTGCTGATAGCTCAGAGATTGGAGCTTGTTGTGGATTCTGCGTCTCCCTTTCTCTCTGCCCCTCCCCTGCTCACATTCTGTCTCTCTCTCTCTCTCTCTCAAAAAGAAATAAACATTTAAAAAATTTAAAGAATGGAAAATTCTATCAGATATCTTCAGATTTGTAGAGACAAGGCCTGCGTCTTCAGGGAAAGAGATCATGGAGTCCCAGAGGTAAAGGGCTGGCAGGAGATCCTGGGAGCAGTAAGGCCCATAGCTCTAGTGGCTATATTTGTCTTGGGTCTGATGTTGGCTGAGCTTATTCTTTGATTAGGTGTTCTTTAGTTTCAGGGTCAAACATAGAAACAGATAATATTCTATAAAAAGGAAGGCTAGACATTCACATACATTGCATGCCCTCAAATCAATTAAATAACTCCTCCCCCATCCTTGTAGAAGATTGGATTTATGTTTGAAGGAGTAATCATCCTTTAACATAAAACAATGTGACCTAGTTCTTTTCTCCTACTAAGTTTCCACAGTACTGGCAATTAAACATAAGACCTCAAGAAAGAGACTGAAATGCTCCTCTGTGGGAAACTTGCTAGTCTAAGAGTAAAAAGTCTATAAAGACAGATATTTGAAAGCCCCTCAGTGAAGCAATTCAATCTTCATACTCTTACCCTGCAGTGAGTTTGACCAGCATACAAATCCCTACCAGGCATACTCTTTGATGATTCATTTTTACTTCTAAAATGATAGCCCATCATTAGTCATCCTATTCAGAACTTAAGAAAGACTCCCCATCAAGAAAAGCAGAATAAAACAAAGTAACAAAACACACAACGCAAAAATAACTTTGCAGGAAACACAGGGAAAGGAAAGATTCAGAGAAATCAGGATGTATATCCTCACAGAGATAAAGTACAATAGTCATTCACAAAATAGAAATAAGATACTATAAAACACAAAAATTTAGAAAATAAAAAAAAAAGCTCTTAGAAGTAAAAATTTAGAAGCTCTACTGGTAAATTTTTCAATGATATTATAGGAGAGGAAGTTGAGAATGCTAAAGAAAATTAGGACAAAAGAACAAAGATATGAAAAATCTGAGAGAACAAAAAATTAAAAATAGATCTACCCTATGACCCAGCAATAGCACTGCTAGGAATTTACCGAAGGGATACAGGAGTGCTGATGCATAGGGGCACTTGTACCCCAATGTTTATAACAGCACTTTCAGCAATAGCCAAATTATGGAAAGAGCCTAAATGTCTATCAACTGATGAGTGGATAAAGAAGTTGTGCTTTATACATACAATGGAATACTAGTTGGCAATGAGAAAGAATGAAATATGGCCTTTTGTAGCAACGTGGATGGAAGTCGAGAGTGTTATGGTAAGTGAAATGAGTCATACAGAAAAAGACAGATACCAAATGTTTTCACTCTTATGTGGATCCTGAGAAACTTAACAGAAGACCATGGGGGGAGGGGAAAAGGAAAAAAAAGTTAGAGAGGGAGGGAGGCAGACCATAAGAGACTCTTAAGAACTGAGAATAAACTGAGGGTTGATGGGGGGTGTGAGGGAGAGGAAAGTGGTTGATGGGCGTTGAGGAGAGCACCTGCTGGGATGAGCACTGGATGTTGTATGGAACCCAATTTGACAATACATTTCATATTAAAAAAAAAAAAGAAAAATCTGAGAGAAATGAGAATACATTAGAGATCAATACAGGAAGGCTTATAAGCCATTAATAGGAGTTTAAGAATGACAATAGAGAACGTGCCAAAGAAAATTAGCAAGAAAATTTTACAAAATAAAAAAAGATGGGATTATTTAGATTGATTGTATCAGAAGGGAGCCCAGGACAATTAATTGAAAAAATCCATACCAAAGCATATACTCTTGAAATTTCATAATATCAGGGCAAAGAATATGAATCTTTTAAAGAAGATAATATGTATACATATGCATACATACATACATACATACATACACATTGTCTATCCTCATTATTCATGAATTCTGTTCTTGTCAATTTACCTAGTCAATAAAACTTATAACCTCCAAATCAATACTCCTGTGCCTTTTCACCATTTGCGTAAATGCAGAGAATGGTGAAAAATCCGAGTTACCCAGTTCATGTATTCTCAACTAGATTGAACAAGGCAACACTCCCTTCTTGTTTCATCTCTACCAGTGTAAACAAGTGTCCTTTTCATGGTCAATTTAATGCCATGTTTTTCTTAGTTTTATGCTTTTATTGGTGACTTTGCTGTTTAAAATGGCCCCCAAACTTAGTGCTGAAGTTCTGTCCAATGTTTCTAAGAGCAAGGAGTCTATGATGTGCTTTACAGAAACAGTACATGTGTTAGATAAGCTTCATTCAGTAAGATATGGTACTGTTGTCTGTGAGTTCGATGTTCATAAATCAACAGTACATATTAAATGAGATATCTTTAAACAGAAGTACACATAAAACAAGGTTATATATTTATAAGTTGATGAAAATGTCAGAAAAAATAAGTTTTTAAGATACTTAATTTTAGGGTGCTTTCTTATGTAAATAGTCAGAACTACCAAGTGATACCCTAAGGGATCTCCTGTATTCCCAACGTACTTTTCTTTACCTCTGTGATGGAATGATGGTCCAATTTGCCCATGGTAGCTAGGATCAATCACTTTCACCAGCACAGTGACTCTGTTCTTACCCTTTGGATTCAAAAGCATAAGGAGACCAACATAGCTTGTTTAATGGAGTCTTCTAGTTCAGTGGAATCGCGGGAATCACTGTTTTATCCCCTGGTGGAAATATTCCTCCCTTTGAAACTGAGACCTCTAGGCCAGCAGAGCATAATGCCATGTGAACAGGAAGCAAAAGTTTTGGTGGTGGGTTTCTAGAAGTAATAGTGAGTGGTGCCCCTCCCATTTTCATCCCTTGATTTCTGGACCTATGGATCCTAACTGTGGGAGAAACAGTACCATATAGTAGATGTACTGATTCAGATATTCAGACTTCTGGAAATCCTGGCCCCAGACATGCAAGGTTTGGCTACCTAGCTGGCATTGTAACTGAGTTGTTAAAACATAATGATAGTGTCTATGAAACCAGATGCTTTAGAATGATGGAGAATATGATAAAACTCATAAATTCCATGAGTTTGACCCATTGCTACATATGTTTGCTCTGATGTGAGTTCCTTCTCTAGGTCCAGTGGTGGTAATTTTGGCAGAAGCATTGCATATAGGGAAGGGAAATCCATATCCAAAGTAAGTGGCTGTTTCAGTAAGAACAAAATGCTATCTTTTCCACGATGGAAGTCCAGTATTATCAACCTGCCCCAAGGTCACTGACTGAGAGTGGTGTCTCATTAGGGAATTCATGTTGGTCTCTGCTGCTTGTAGATTGGGCTCTCACTGGTGGCTCTACCTAGGTTGACTCTGATGAGTGGAAGTCCATGTTGCCAAATCCATACATAACCTCCATCCTTGCCACCATGGCCACGTTATTCATAAGCCCATCAGGCAATGACATAGATAGCCAGAGGAAAGGATGACTGGTATCCAAAGAGTGGATCATCAGTACTCTTGCTTCTTAAGTCCTCCTTTTGATGAGCATTTACATGGGACACAAATATCTTTATGTTTTTTTGCCCACTCAGAAAAGTCTATCCACATACCTCTTCTCCAAATTTCTTTGTCACCAGTTTTCCAATGATATTTCTCCCACATCCCTGACCATTCATCCAAATCATTGGTCATAGCCAGTGAATCAGTATATCATCACGTATCTTGTCTTTTTTCTTTCCAAGAAAAGTGAACAACGAGGTGCACCGCCCTAGTTCTGCCCAGTGGAAGATGTCCCAGAGAGGGTCTAGAGCTGTCCACTTTTGGGTGGTGCCTACATGTTATGCAGAACCATCTGTAAACCAGGTCAGGGTCTTTTCTTTCTCTGTCAGTTGATTATAGGGAACTCCCCATGAGGCCATAGATGTAGGGTGGGAGAGGGAAGGTAGTATGGCAGGAGTGGAAAATATGGGCATTTGGGTCACTTCTTCAGGTAACTTACTTGTACCTTGAACTTGCTCAAGCTCAATCACGTGTATATCATTTTCCATTTTGTGATGGAGTATTGCTGTGCTTGAGACCCAGGAAAACTAGTGGTATGAGTTCTAGTTCAAGTTGAAGCCCTGAGAATGAGAAGCACTGATAGCATAGGTCCCTGATAGCATAATGCAAGGGAAGGATAAGATTGCTCTGTCAGTTCATGTAGTCAGGCAGGAAGAGGAATTCCACCTTCTTCTGCTTCTTTGTTCTGTGAAGGCCATCAGTGGATTGGATGACACCGACTCATATTGGAGAGGGCAAGCTTCTGTACCCAGACAACAGATTCAAATGCTATCTCATCTGGAAACACCCTCACAACAAACCCAGAAATAATATTTAATCCGGGCACCCAGAGTCCAGTCAAGTTGACGTATAAAATTAACTATTACACCTACCAATTGTTTTTTCCTTTTTAAGTCATCTTTCATCAATATGCACCCTTTGGGGCATCTAGGTGCCTCAGTCAGTTAAGCGTCTGACTCTTGCTCTAGGCTCAGGTCATGATCTCATAGCTCTGAGTTCAAGCCCTGCATCAGCTCTGCTGTCAGTGCAGAGTCTGCTTGGAATGGTCTCTCCTTCTTTCTCTACCTCCACCCAACTCGTGCTCTCTCTCTGAAAATAATAAATAAATAAACTTAAAAAAATATGCAGCCTTCACCCTGGTAAAAAGAGATTCTCGGTTTTCCTGCTCCTTCCCTCCTAAGAGGTACAAAGTTATTAGAAATAATCTTCTTTTCTTGTTTATTTCCTTGGGCTGCCTCGCCTGCCTTTCCAGTCTTCAGTCAAGTCAACGCTTCACAACACCTTTCTTAGAACCACAGGACAATTTCCACAGTTAAGCCCTTCACCAAACTTCCAGTGTTTCACTTATACTATTTTTGTTATCTCAAGTTGAGAGTAAAAGGCTTGAAAACAGAATACTGTATTTTGCTTTTTATTGCCTTTGCTGAATCCAGTACAGGGCTGGACATACAAATCCAAAGACTGATTAACTTGCAAGCTGAGGATCCTAATAGCTTTGGGGAGGGAAAAAGACAATGACCAGGGATTGTGGTGTTTAAGTCTCCCCTATACCATATTCAGAGAGAGAATCATAGGCAAATTGGGTATCATAAATTCTACAAATATTCTGGAATAGGAGAATACTGAGGGATATTCAGACATGATATTCAGACATGAGCGGTGAGGTATACATTAGGAGGCCAATCTTACTTTATTCTTATGAAACATTTTACAACAGACTTTAGCTGTCTCATGCCCTTTGAAATGAGCAATCATAACATACTTTTGAAATTAGTTGTTGTTAAGGCCATCTAGTTATTTCCTTACAACCACAAACAATTTATTTCCTAGATTAGGTATTATATTTTATTAGGTGGAGTTTACCAAATAGAATACTATTTTACTCTTCTCCATAAATCACAGATGAAACAAAACTGTGTGTTTGAACTGATTTATTTCTTGATCTGTTCAAAGTAATTTTCTTCCTAAACCTTTTCTTTAAATCCTTGCATAAATTGTTCAGGAGGTAGATTTACTGAAATCAGAAAGCATTTGGCCAAGGCAAACTGCCCTCTGGCAAATAAGAACATTGGTGCCAAGGGACACTTTAAGAGGCCTTTCTTCTTGCATTTGTGCTGCTGTGTGAAGTTATCCTATTTAAAGGCTTGTGTTTTTCCCTCACTTTCTCTTTTCTGTACCATGTTGTAAAAATCCCCATCTCCTTTTAATTTCCCTTTCATTTCACATGATTGCATGGTGTGATCTCTATGGATTTTTACTGAGAAGTTAATTTATGAGACTTTATTTTTTCAATTCTGTTTTGCTTTCTAAACTGTATAAAAGGAATCCAGCTAACGAGTATAGAAGAACCAAGTGTTTCAGTTACTTAAATTTAGAGTGTTGTATGTCCTGTTGTGGCCAGAGAAGTCCCAGATTTTGCCTGATTTCTTAGACTATTTATTAATAATGCCCTTTTTTATCTCCAAAGTGTCTGGGTTTAAGTGATAAATTATTATGGCCAATTTCCTGATAGATCAAATATGTGCCTCATGTGTATTCTTGTGCAACTACTTGGCCAACTATGTATCTCAGAGTGGCAGAAATTCAAATGACAGAGAATAGGAGGGAAAAAAAAATCCAACCCACTTTCTTATATTTAAAACGCATGACATCAGTGTGGCCACTTTGGCTTTTTGGTTTATTTCTTGTGTACATTCGTCCAAGTTGCAGTTCATAAACAGGACTATTTAAAAGGAGGATAATGCACAAAAAGCAACGCTTACCACTGAATTCTAGCTAAAAGAATGAGATATGGAAGCAGTTTGTATTAAGATTCTCATGTTTATTTGTGAATGCACTGCAATTAAGTGACTGGAAGACATGGCTGAGAAGATAGTTTCAGTCCCATCAAATGTGCAGTATAATACAGACAATACTAACTGGACTAGGAAATAAGAGCTACATCTACCATTAAAAACAACAACAACAGCAACAACAACAACAACAACAAAAAAAACAGCAGAAGACCGAGATGTAATCTACTAAAGGGACTTAATTAGACATGAAATGCCACTACCACAACTGTTAAGCATAGTTGTAAGTCTAAGAGAGGGCACATAAAATGAAACGGCAGTGATAGCAACAGTGCACTCAGTATTAGCATGCCTATACTTTTGATTTGAAATCTATGTGCTCAGGATGCTATTCCAGAAAGTACTGAGCCCCTCAAACTTTATAACAGAGCATAATTTGGAAAAAGTAGTCTGAACCCTTAGGAAGTTAGACTAAGAAATTGCCTTTCTAAATTTAAGTCAGATAACAGGTGGAGTTATGTATTCCCAATTTTTTCCAGCTTCTTGAAAGTTCTCTACTGTCATTCCAAAACTGCATTTGTTAACATTGCTCAGCCAAGACACTTTTTGATAATAAAAATTCACCTTTATCTTTATAGTGAATTTTATATTGTCATTATATTTTAACTGTGGAAAATTCCCTGACCTAGATTTATAGAACTTTCCACCCAAGATGCTTAGTGATTACTTCCTCAAATAAATATGTGATAATATGCTTTGGGAATGTAAAATGATCCCTGGTAAGGCAAATAACCTAAGTAGTTAATCATTATGCATATAATCCACTATTTTCAATTATCCATGCCACTGGTTTGCTACTTTAGCATGACTAATAAAAAGTTATTATTATTGTTGTTTCTTATTTTTTCTCTATTGAATTACAACTATGAACAATTCACAAAGAAAATGAAGGATTCATACCATCTCTAATTACTACTGTCATTGATTTATTTGAAGCTGATGATACAGAATTACCACCCTTTGGTTAATGTTTTAGCTTTGAAATTAAATATGCCTAGTATTTTTTGCAGGGCTTGAAGTACACCTCTTAGACATCATTTATATATATATATTTTTTTTATTTCATTAAAAGAACCTTTTGTGGATAGATGCTTTAGATGCATATTTACTATGTGTGGCACACACATTGGCTATTAAGCAGCCATCCCAACTCCTCATTTTCTGCTCATAGAAAGTGAATTTAAATAGGTGTTGAGTAAAAATCCTTTAGTCTTATGGAGGACAAAGTTCTTAGCCAGCTCCATCATTATACCCAGGAAATAATCTATTCTGGGAATGCCATTCCTTGTAGCCAGACTTTAGGCATGTGACATTTCTGATCAATGAGACAGGAGAAATATGTTTCCTGTGGCTCCTTATCCAAATGAACAGGATGAATATTTATGAGAAGAAAATATTGTGCCTCGCACCCCTTGTTTCCTTTTTTTTGGTGGGGGGGGGGAGATACAGTAGCCATATTGCAATCATAAGGCAAAAGTCATTAAGTCAAAAAATCTAACACACCAGAAATCCACAACAGAGAAGGAGGAACAAAGTATTGGCCATTACGGACATCCAGAGCTACTGAGCCAAAACTGTATTGTTTGTTTCTTATACAATAAGTATCTTTATTTTCAACTAGCTTTATAGTCTTTTGTTCTTGTTAGTATTTGCTGCTGAAAGCCTTCTTTATAGATATACTAAACAAGTTGTTTTTCTTCATTAATTCCAGAAGTTCCTATTTAAAAATGGCGTTCTTTCATTGTTATCCTCTGTTTTTTGATCATAGGATATATAACCATCATTTTTTTAGTTCAGATTTTCTCCAAGCTCTGGAACCAGTCTCCTCTCTAACTTATGAAAGTATGAGATTCTATAGGCTTCTTGCTCATTTATTCAAGTGAATGTTGCATGTATAATCCAAAGTCAGCACTGGTTTTTGATTATAGTAACCAGGTTTTGGGGCTTTCCTTCTGAGAATGAACTTCGCTGGCACAGAATAGTGTCAAGTGCATGGGCTAGTTTCAAGTCATCGGTCTGTCATTTATTAGATTTGTGAATTGAGCACATTAGGGAATTTTATGGGGCCTACTTTCCTTATCAGTTAATTGGAGAAAATGATATTGTTAGAGATGAATATGAAGGTGAAACAAAACACACTTAGCTCAGTGACTGGTACTCTGACTCGAAAAATCTGGTAGGAGGCATGAATATTAGTCTTTCAGAGCTGACCATGTGGAGGTTCAGGAGACTTGAGTAAATCATCCAAGATGCCACACATATTAGGAATCCAGAAAAGGAAAGATTTAAGCCATGTGTCTTTATAAACTGGATTTTTATTGTTTCCATTTTATCATGCTGCCCCATTTCTATGTGTATTATTAGTAACACCACTTCTGTCTCTTATTTTCCTGAAAACATCTTTCCTCTCCTGGCAGCTTTTCAGTCCCAACCTCACTCTTCCTTATGGCGGGGGGAGGAAGATCACTTGACATCAATCCTCTCAGCCACTTGGTAAAAAAAGAAAAATATTGAGGAGCATTGAAATGTTGAGATTGTTACACCAGGATACTCCATAGTCATTTGCATGGCCAGCTTGTTAAAACAAAGGCACAGTTTATTGGGGATTTAGAACAAAGTGTTTTTGGTTTTGTTTTCTTTCTTTCTTTCTTTCTTTCTTTCTTTCTTTCTTTCTTTCTTT